>NW_027094014.1:0-96363 GCF_019434415.1 Metarhizium acridum | reverse complement strand
TCGGGTTGCTAGGGATCGAACCTAGTTACTCTCCGTCCCAAACGAAGCACCTTACCAATCCGGCTCCAACCCGTTTTATATTAAATCCTAAATTAATAAGATTTAATATAAAAATTTAAATATATTCTATTAATTTTGGCTACTAGTCATAACTAAATTTAGTTTTATATAATTTACATAAAGCAAATTATAATTAGAATAATAACAATCACCATTAGCGAAATTTTTTTCTAATTTTTGATATGATTCTCGAAAATCAAGCAAAATTAGGCATTATACTAATTTTATAGATAGAAAAAAATTCATTTATAAAAACTATAAATGTTGCAAGCCCTAAATAAAAAATTATAGAAATTCAATTTAAATATTCTGTAAATACATTTATTCCTAAATAATTATTAATTAAATATTTAGAAATAAAACTTACACTAGATATAAGTATTATTTTACTAATATTTATTCTAGATTTAATTTGAGCAGCAACTGCTGCAAAAAATCTTTTACAAAATCTTACTATAAACATATTTTTCATTTTCTTATTAATTAATTTCTACCTAAAAAACTATCATTACTCTCTAAATATCTAGTTACTCCTCTTCATGAACGATCATACCCCATAACCTTATCCATTTCTCTTCATATAGACAAGTTGTGAGGATATACATATTTAGGTTCTATTCCTCCTCTTTTTCATAGATCTTGAAATTTTACTTTATCTTGATGCACTTCTTTTTTTCATATATCCCACATATATTCTTTATTAATTAAATCAAAATATTTAACATATAATGCTACTGGGTCAGAAAGATTACCATAATGTTTAATACCTAGAGATAATATACCATCTGGAGAGTCACAATGTATAGGTATTTCTACATATGTAGCAGGATGTTGTGTATCATAAATTATAGCATCAGTCAATTTCTTTCAACCTTCAAGATCAAGATTAAGATTAAAATTCAATTCACTATTCATTGGTTGTGAAACTCTTCTAGAGTCAAAATAGTAGTGATATTTACCATTACTATGATTGGCTATTCAAGGTGTTCTAAATGGAATAGCTCTAACCTCACCATAATAATGCCGATATCCATTATTTTGTGGTGAGATCTGACTAGTTTCATTTCTAGGTAAGGCTTGACTAGTCTCATTTCTTGGTGAGGCTCCATAAAGATCTGGTGATCCTTGATCATTAGGATTTTGCGGTGACGCAAAATTAATAAGATTATTTCTTAAATTAAGTTTTTTAATCTCATTTTTATCTAAATTATGACCATATATGTCATAATCAATATAAGGTTCTATAAATAAACAGTTTATAATATAACTAATAAATATCAAAATACAATCTAAGTATTCTAATGTACTAAGAATATTTATATGTTCATTTATAAAATATCTAAATATTATACCTATAATAAATATAGTAGAAATTCTACAAAAAATTTTTTTAATGTTTTCATCATAATTGTAATAATATAAAAAAAAAAATAAAAATCTCGTACGTTGTTATACTTTTTTGAGAATATCAAATATTAAGATATTAATAATAATAACTTAGTATGATTACCCTCGGAGTTAGAAATATAAATTTCACGAAATAATAAAGTAAGATTTCCTTACTGCAAGAGTACTTGGACTCGAACCAAGAATTTGAAGGTTGAAGCTTCCTATTTTGCCAATTAAACTACACTCTTTTGTAGCTAATTCAGAGAATATCAGATTCGAACTGATGAAGCTATTTCTAACCAAGTAAAACTCAAACTTACCGCCTTAAACCTCTCGGCCAATTCTCTTTATTTGTAATGTTATTTATAATCATAGTAATTCCTCAGTGGATCGAACACTGATAATATCCTTATCAAGAATACACTTTACCTGTTAAGTTAAGGAATTTTGAGCAATAAAGGACTTGAACCTTTAACATTTTGTGTGTAAAACAAACGTTCTGCCAATTGAACTAATTTCTCTTTTAAAACTGAAGAACTTATGTCTTCAGAGTCTTTTTAATTTATTATTGTTTAACTGTTTCTTGTTTTATTGTTATAATAATGGCTCCTACCATTACAACTAACAAAATTATACTTACAAGGAATAATCACATGTTATATGATGTATACAAAATATTACCTATTGTTGAGATATGACTTGTTTCTGTTATTGTACCATCTCAATTGTTACTTGTTACAAACATAATATTATGTGTATTTATATCTAGATTTTTACTTGTGTTCATGATTATATCACTGTATTTACTTGTAGGTAAATAGTATAATATATTACTTAATTTACTATTATAACTGTTTAATATAGCCATATAGTAAGGTAATAATTGGAATAATGCATAATTGAATAATATTGTTATAAATAAAGCTAAGGGTATACTATTTACATTATTACTTTGTAATTCACTTGTTCTTATATTTAATAACATTAAGATGAACAAGAATAAAATAGATACTGCTCCAATATATACAATTAAGTAAGAGAAACCTATAAATGTTAATCCAGATAGGATTAAATATACAGATATTGATCCAAATAAACCTATTAAAGATAATAAAGATGCTATAGGATTTTTATTCACTATAACTGCTATACCAAATAATAATGCTATTACACTTATTATATCTAGAAATTCCACTGTATATCCACTTGTTAAAATTTCATTTACAGAAAATAATTGATTCATATTTATTTATTTTAATGACCTATATTTAGGAATTTTATTAATAAGCTTTATAAAATAATTTATATAGCTGATAACACAGCAATTATACGGATAGTCAGATTTGAACTGACACACGCTGAGTGGAAATCAGAAAGTCTACCATTATGAAGACATTCCTAATTATACAAAACTTTACCATTTTATATTAATCCGCTTGTGTTAATATTGAACACAATTTTTATTAAACAACTTATGCTAACAAATTATTTAATAGAAGGTAAGTATCTATTTTTACTTATGAAATTAAAAGCATTTTCTTTATAGAATTTTTTATAATTCAT
The DNA here is from genome assembly GCF_019434415.1 of Metarhizium acridum. NCBI lineage: Eukaryota > Fungi > Ascomycota > Sordariomycetes > Hypocreales > Clavicipitaceae > Metarhizium > Metarhizium acridum. Next base: position 93,351 of record NW_027094014.1, on the reverse strand, counting down.
ATTACATAAAATCAACATATAAGAAGATAATCTAAATTCTATAGGACTAATTAAATGAGATTTTTGTGAATTACCTCTTACTACTTCTACTCTTTTTTCTTCAACTAGATTAAATAAATCTTTAAGATCAGAGAAATCACCATCTCTCAATATATATAAACTATTATGGTTCTCCAGAAATCATAATCAGAATTATCTAAAATTCTTTCCATGAAATATTGAATATCTATTTCTATATATATTATTTTAGATGGTTCTTTCAATTCTAGCTTTTTACATTTAAAAGGATCATTTATAACTATAGAAATTATATATAAAATATCTATATTTATTGTATTGGTTATAATAGCAATATTTAATAAAGTATTTTCTATAGAATTATTTAAGATTACCGTCTTACTAGTTAAATGAGTTAATTCTTGATTTTTAGAATTATTATTTATTGTTAACAAAAAGATTAAATCTTTATTGCTAACTTTCAAATTATATGCTCCTCGCGTTATTTAAATATTTCGTCATCATTATTTATATTATTTTATTAATAAAAGGCCATACACCTTGCACTATATAGTGATAAGAATTGAAACTTTCATTCAAATCTATTAATTAATGTAGATTTTACAAACTACAAATTAATTGTAATATTTCTTATACTATTTCTTCTTTTATTTTATTTATAAGAATACCGGAGATTCGAACCCGGATTTGTAACATGGAACGCTACGGTTTTACCCTTAAACTATACTCTCTTTATACTTTACAATCAGTCAGAATCGAACTGACAAATTTCGTTTGGTAGACGAATAGTTTCCCCTTAACCTATGATTGTTATTTATAATATAATTATATTACATTATAAACATCTTTATTTGTCATATATCCAAATAATATAATAATACAAATATAAATTACTATAAATTATTTATATATATTTGATTTATAACATCTCCTATATTTTTAATATTTACTTTTACAAATCTATCATTGTATACTACAAATCCATATTTAACTATTAAATAATATACATATCTAGCTTCTAAATATCTCAAACCTTGTACAAGGTGAAACATTAGAAGATTGTATAGATTGAACTTCTTCTCTAGTGAGAGGTAAATTACTATCAGTATACCATAATTCAGAAATACTTGTACTGTCACAATAAACAATATTACTAAAAGTAATATTATAAATATATAATATAGTTATTAAAGTTATTATTATATTATAAACGATGTATAAATTTTTTGTTTTGAACATTTTTTATATATTAAATATTTTAATTAAAAAGAGCAAAATTTCTCTAAATAAAAGTGCTTGGATTTGAACCAAGAATTTGAAGGCTAAACCTCCTTATAAACCAATTCTTTTACACTTTTTTATGTTAGATCTAATCTAACATAAGAATTTTAATATATTATAATAGTTTTGATTACAACCTATTAATAAATAAGATACTTTTATACATAAATTTTATATTTATCTTTATAAAGCTTTCCTGATTTTATATAACTAGAAATAGTTGTTACAGATATTATTACTTCATATTCCATACCTAAATATTTAGCTACACTTCTTTTATTAGTAAATTCTTGAATAAAATTATTTGAATGATTAAGTACTTTTATGAATTTATCTTCATGATTATAAATCTTATCACTATGCTTGGTACTTATTATTAAATAGCTATTTTTCAATAATTTGTTACTATCAATATAATCTAATAAAGTAGTCTTACTAATATTTAAATTTCTAGCTGCCTCACGTATAGAATTATATTTGAATAGAATGTCTTTATTTTTATTCATAATAATTGTTTGGTATCCAGTACCTAAGTCACGATTTTAACAAAAGGAGAATGTTTAAATCCTAAAGTAGAACCAGCTATTTTTAATATATTATATTCAGGTTCCAGATTATTAATATAATCTTGTTCTTTAGTTAAAACCAAACTTTTATCACAATATTCTAATATTTCTAATTTAAAATTGACATGTCTGTACTTTAATAAAGCTCTATAAATTCGGCTAGTATCTTTGGATAATCTATTATTTAATCATTTGATTGAAAAATATACTTTCAATCTTTGGATTAAATCTGCAGAGCTTCCTATATAACTTTCATTGTTTATTTCATTTACTCATCTATATATACCACTTTTACCTTTATTCTCCTCAAATATTCTCGATTTATTTAATAATATATTATCATAAACTACAACAGGTACAAATTTACCTCAATTCTAATTTAGTATTTTTTAAAATTAGTTTATTGTTTCTTTTCGTTTTCATATCTTTTATTTATTACACAAAAAGGGAATGTTATTACCCTATATCCGTTTAGAGAATAATTTCTCTAGTATTTTATATTAAGATCCTCAATAGTACATTGATACGTATAAGAATAATCATACTACGTCAACAAAATGTCAGTATAATATACCTCCTTCATAACCTAAATGGTGATGATCTGTTAAGTGGTATGCTAATATTCTTCATAATCCTACTGCTAAGAATATTGTTCCTATGATAACGTGGAATCCGTGGAACCCTGTACCGAAGAAGAAACATGTACCGAATACACCGTCACTTATTGTGAATGAAGATACGTTATATTCTATTCCTTGGAATACTGTGAATATTAATGCTAATAATACTGTAAGTATTGTACCATAAATAGCACCTGATCTTTCACCTTTAATTAAAGAGTGGTGCGCGTATGTTATAGTAGCACCACTAGATAATAAGATTACTGTGTTTAATAAAGGTAATTCGAAAGGATTTACAGGTTCTATTCCCATAGGGGGTCATTGAGCACCTAATTCTACAGTAGGTGTTAAAGCACTCATTTTTTTTATTTATTTTAATTTTATAATATTTTTATATTAATACTATATTCTATTTTTATTCATTCTACCTTTTATTTTTTTTAATTCATCCAACCCTTTTCTGGTTAAATGAGCTTTATTTTCTATAAGTAAAGCCGCTTGTTTAAAATCTTCGTAATTTTTTAATTTATATCCATGTAATTGAAATTTTTCAAAAATAGGGATAATTTTATTACGAACATCTGTAAATTTTTCAACTATAAACTCACCATATTCTAATTTAGATATATATCTACCACAATTTAATGTAGAGATTAAACTTTCTAAAAGTTCTTTATCTTTACTATGTTGAGTTAGAATAAATCTTAATCATACAGTTTCTCCTAATTTAGATCCGGGTGATTTTTTTAAAGCTATGAAAAAACATCCTTCAGCATCAGTAAAACCAGCTAATCAATGTAAGTCTTGTAATTTAATTTTTAAATCTACTGTTTTGTATACCGGTTCTATTTTAGGAAAAGCTAAGCTTAAAACATCTGATAGTTTTCCATTATTTAATGTAGCTTTAATGGATATAATTTTATTTAAACCTTCTGAAGTTAGATGTTTACCTTTTTTCATTAAATCTATAACTTCTTTAAAAAGTAAATAGTCAGATTGTTTACGTGTTAATAAGGGATAGTTATCAAAATGATTAATTATAAAATTTAAATCTTCTAAACTAGATACTCTATATTGAACAGATTCCGCACCCAATTTTGTTATTTTACCTAGACCAAAAAATAATTGAATTTTTTGTAATAAGGCTAAATCTTTTATATGAAGACCTATTTGAAATATAGCTTTTACTCTATAACCTGTTTTATAATTAGAATCTGAGCTAACCCCTATAAAAAAACATCCTTTTCCATCTGTAAACCCTGTAACATAATAAGGATTTAATTCAGAAGTAGATTTGAATAATGTAATTTGACTAGAATAAAACTGTTTTTGAATATTATTTAAATATAGAATATTGTTTATTCTACTTTTTTTTGAATAGATAAATATAGTATTAATATCTCTTACAATATTTATAAAAACCAAGTTTCCTTGGCATTTAGAGCACACCTTACAATATTTAATAAATATTGAGGAACCGTCTGCTCGTTGCTCTTTTACAGATATATAACTATCTGATTTAGATCCGCGATAGCCCATTTCTTGGACTAAACCAAGAATCTCTAATGATATTACTATACCCTCAATCATTAATGAGGCCACTACAAATCTTTCGAAAAGTAGCTTAGTTATTAGAGCTTTAGGGTGTCCCCGGAGTTTGGTTCCTATCCACAATGCTTTTTTATGGAAGAATGCTCAGAATATAGCTACGAAGAAAAGAGCTTCAGAAACTATAAATAATATAACTCCTAAATTTAACCCTTTTTGTACTGCTAATGTGTGATTACCTAAATATGTCAAATAATAAAAATATATTTCTATATTTGTTGGACTATATCTTAATTAATAGGTTATAAACGTATTAACTTTTAACGTTTAGTCTCTGAAGGTATTAAAACATAATTATCCATGTTTTAGTTCCCTGCTGATCATCCTTTAATAAGGGTTTTCCAGCAATTTGTTAAATTTAAAGAAGGCACATATCATTATAATTTATTTATTAAAGTTCAAACTTTTAATCTTCCTTCTTCAGAAAGATGTTCTTTAGAAAGTATCATAGTATAAACAATCTTTCATTTACGGTAATCATTAAGCTTATCCCCTATTAAAGGATATTTATCAAAATAATTAATAATTGTTTTAATATTGCTTATAGAAGAAACATATATAGATAATACTTCTCCTGTCTTATTTTTATACGTAGCAAGGTTACAAGACAAGGTTAAAGCTAACTTTTCCATAAAAGGTTTCATATCAGTAGATGTAGGTTTGTCATATGCACCTTGATCTAATCTAAATTTAAGTGAAATACTTTCACTTCTAGATCTTTTACTAGTTTCAGATTTATCTTTTTTATCAACATATTTTATACCGAAATGACCATCTGCTTCTGTAAAACCTGTAAGTCAACTATTATCTAAATAATTACTGTTATCTAAAGAACTTTCAGGTATAATTAAATTATATTTAGCATTAATGAATTGGATCAAATCATTAAATCTTTTATTTTTAGGTGTTCTTAACTTACTGTGTATTAAATTTGTAATATGGATTATACCTTTCATATCTCCTATAATATAACGTATTATATTGTCACCTGAAGATTGAAAACGTCCTATATTACCTAACTCTGATTGAAGAAAAGCATACATACCTAAATTATCTTTATGGGAAGTAAATACTATTCTAGGGTTAAGTACTCTATTTAATCTAGTATTACCAGCCAAAGAAGGTAATGAAATATGCCCATCTCCTTCTAAAAGACCTGCTAAATAATAACCTAAATCCTCTTCTTTACTGAAGATGGTAGAATCGTTATTACTTTTATATTGAATCAATGCATTGTTAATACAATCAGTTGAAATAGCTCTCGCTGTATTTAAATTATAATTATTAGTATAAGGTTTACCTTCTGATATTATATCTCTGAATCACATAGTCATAGAAGTCACTACTGTAGCTAAGGCTAAGTAAAAGAATATATAACTATTACTAAATAAGTGCATGGATAATGCAGCGTTTACTGTTAAAGTAAATAATGATATACTTGTGTATAAAGGTCACGGTGAAGGTGACACTAAATGGAAAGGATGATCTTGAAAATTACTTCTTATTGTGTTAGTCATTTATATAAGTAATTAAAAATACAGCTTAAAACATTGATTCAAAAGCCCTTAAGACGAATCGAACGTCTATCATATAATTAAATATTTACCTTTTATAAGGGGTTTTAAAAGAAAATAAGTGAGTTTCTATTTTCTTTTAATTATAAGAATTATTTCTTAATATGTAAGTTTATAAATATATCTAAATTATCATATAATTGAGTTATAAAATAGCATTCAAAAGATAAAGATATAAATAATACAATAAATATTATAAATATGTAAATATTATTAGTCTTCTTATTTATAATAACTATCTTAATTAGATAATTATTAAATTTATCTCCTATTCATTTATTTAATTTAATTTGATTTTCATTAAAATAATATTTAAACAAGATCATCATAAATAATATAAGGACTAGAAGTAAACATATACCTACTAAAGTATACATAGATAATAATAAAATTTTTAATTCACTAAGATTATTTAATTTATCATTTAATAATTTGCTACCTTCTTCAATATTAATAATATCAGTTTTAGTTGATATATTTGTATTTTTAGTATTAGATCCGCTAATCGCTTTATTAATAATTGTAGTTCCTACATGAATAGCTCCTGCTGCCCCTGCAGAACCGATTATTATTCCTGCTTTTTGTAAAGGTGGTATACTAGATTTTCCTATAGCCTTTGCTACTGCTCCTGATACACCTGCAATGGTACCTGCTACACCAATATTACGCCCTAATACTTCAGCAGCATCCTTGTTAACTTCTATACTTCCTCCTATAGTAAGATTATTCGAAATATCTCTTTTATCATTTATATGTAAAACTAAATTATTATCATAAATAATAATTATATTAGCGTTAATTAATGTAATGATAAATAATATTAATCAAACAGGAGTTAATACTTGTAAGAATTTTATATACTTGTTGTTGGATAATGAAAAATCATCTAAATATCATAGAGTAATATTAAGAAATAAAATAAAAGTTAATAAACTTAAAACAAAAGAATTTATATAAAACATAGATAAAATAAAAAAAAATACAGTTTAATACATTGATTCAAAAACCTCTAAGATGAGTCGAACATCTATTCACGTTATTAATAATAACGTGCTTTACCCTAAAACTATAAAGGCTTATACTAAACAATTGTAGTTTAGTATTAGATAAATATTAGGTAATTATCTATTTTTATGGAAATAAATAAACTTATCTAAATTATTGTATAACTCAATAATAAAATAGCACTCAAAACTTAAAGCTATAAATAATAAGATAAAAATTATAAAAATATAGATATTACTAGTTTTTTGATTTAATTTAATCAATTTAATTAACAAATTGTTTAATTTATCACCTATTAAATAGTTTAACTTAATATTTTCTTCTTTTAAATAAAATTTGAAAAGTATCATACAAAATAAAATAATAATTAAGCTTAAAGATATACCAATAATAGTGTTCATGGATAATAATAATAATTTAAGTTCACTTAAATTATGAAATCTCTCACCTATAAATCTGTTTATACCGTCAATGTTTGTATCACTTGAAATAACATTACTATTAATTAAAGGAGCTTTTTTAGGTAAACTAGCATTAGTTATTTTATTAATAACTGAGGTACCTATATGAATTCCTCCCGCTAATCCAGCAGAACCTAAAATTATGCCTGCTTTTTGTAAAGGAGGTAGGCTAGATTTACTAATAGCTTTAGCCACTGCTCCAGAAACGCCTGCTATCGTACCTGCAACTCCTATATTACGTCCTAATACTTCAGCTACATCTCTATTAACTTCAATACTACCTCCTATGTTTATACTATTAGAAATATTCTTTTTATTATCTTCCAGAGATAAAATTATATCTTTGTTAACAATAACTAGATTGGTATTTAATAATATAACAATAAAAAGTATTAATCAAAGAGGAGTTAAGATTTGTGTAATCTTAATATATTTATTTTTAGATAATGTAAAGTCATCTATATAAAATAAAATAATATTAAGAAATAACGTAAAAGTTAATAAACTTAAAATTCAAGAAGAAAAGTGAAACATAGATAAATAAAATTAAAAATACAGTTTTAAACATTGATTAAAAAGCCCCTAAGACGAATCGAACGTCTATCATATAATTAACAGTTATATGCTCTACCGTTGAGCTATAGAGGCTAATCGGAACACCTAAGTGTATAAAACACCAATTTTTCGGATTTTTATTATAGTTATGATATATTTTGCATTAACTTGAAGAAGGTAAATATCTATCTTTAGGTACGAAATTAAAGGCATTTTCTGAATGAAATTTCTTATAATTAATATCACATAGAATCAATATATAAGAAGATAATCTAAAATCTATAAAGCTTACTATATGACTTTTTTGGCTACTACCTCTTACTATTTGAACCTTAGTGTTTTGAATTATTGTGAACATTTCCTTTACATCAGAATAATCACCATCTTTTAATATATACAAAGTATCCTTATTAAATTTTCAAAAATCATGATTAGGATTCTCTAAGAATTTTTCTATGAAAAGTTGAATTCCTATTTCAATGTATACTACTTTAGATAAATTTTCTCTTTCTGTTATTTCAAATTTAAATTGCTCATTAACAATAATAGATATTATATAAAACACATCTATATTCGTAATATTTAGTGATTTAGATATATCATCTAAGTTACTTGTAATAGAATTATTAATTACTACCATTTTAGTACTTAGTTAAATCTTGTTTTAGATAGTTATTATTTATTCTTAATACGAAAAGAATATCTGAATTAGTTATTTTTATATCATACTTGCTTCACTTTATTTAAGTCTTTTGTTATCATAGTTTATATATATATATTATTTATAAAAAGGGCCATTCACCCTATACGCAATAGATAGCTTATCTAAGGGGGGAAGAATTGGAACTTTCATCCAAATCTATCAATTTATATTGATTATAATTTATTATATTATTCTTCCTTATATCTTAGTTACTATGAGTTCTAGCATCTATTGGTTACAAAGGATTTAAGATTTATTGTTCAATATATACTAATAAGAAATGCTAGGATTTCTTCCTAAGGTAAATCATAAATTTTACTTAAATCTATTAATAAACCCAGATCTATAATCATAGGAAGAATAATTATTTCTGAGTTTAAAATATTCAATTTTTTATATTAAAATAATATAAACCAAAAAGAAGCAAATGTTTCTCTAAAGGGTGAGTCGAACACCTAAGTGCGAATTACACAATATTTAGTCTTACCTATGACAATTTTTCCTTATAATATGTATTTTTTATTAATACATATTATACTTATTTCAGGCCTGAATAATTTAAATACATTTTTAAATTCATTTTCATTAATGTTTAATATAAATATAGAACCACATAGTTATACAATTTATAATTTATTATGTCTAGATAAGATCTTAATCTAGAAATAAGTAAATATCTTATTAAAATATTATAAATTATTTATATATATTTGATTTATAATATTGCCTATATTTTTTATATTTACTTTTACAAATCTATCATTGTGTACTACAAATCCATATTTAATTGTTAGATAATGTACATATCTAGCATCTAAATATCCCATACCCCTGGACAAAGAAAGTTCGACTAGGGTTGTCTCTATAATATTTACAATTATTAATTAATAATCATTCTCTTTTATGTGTAGAATATTTACAAGGATGATTAAAAAAATCTTTAATTTCAATCTTAACTTGTCTTCTAAGACCTCTACTAGGATATCAATTTTCTTTAAATTTATCATATTCTATAAAATCTTTAGAAAATAAATATCAAGATGTTTTTCTTCTTATTCTTTTTTTTAAAGGAAGAAATAAAAGATTAGAAGACTCTCTAGAATTAGAGTGTGTAGATTGGATTTCTTCTCTAACGACTGGTAAATTATTCTCATTAAATCATAATTCAGAGATACTCGAAGTATCACAATAAACTATATTATTAAAAATAATTTTATATAGATAAAATATAGCTATTAGAATTATAACTATATTATAAACAAAGTCAAATAAATTTTTTTTACAGAACATTTTTTTTATAATTTTACATTAAAAAAGAAGCAAATAATCTTCTAACGGAAAAAAGGTGAGTCGAACACCTAAATGCGAGTTGCATAATATTTAGTAGATATTTAGTCCTGCCAATGACAATTTTTCCTTATAATATGTCTTCCTTTATTCATATTATACTTTATTTTTAATATTTTTTCTAAACCTAAAGGTTCTAAATGTAATTTTTTATTCATTAATTCAGCTATCAAACAAAAGTCCCGGTGGTAATCCCAAGACTTTACACCTTTAATTAAATCATATTTACTAAAGATAGGAATTATTTTAGTATTAATATCTTCAAATTTTGATATAGTTAGTAATGTATGACCATTATTACAACAATTAGATATCACACCACATTCCAAACTGTTTTTAGTATATTCATTAATAAGTTATCTTTAGAATGTAATTGTATTTGAAAACAAGCCTGAACAAACCATCCTATCTTATAATTTTTATCTTTAGCTTATATAAAAACAACCTTCTGCATCATTTGTTCTTCTATAAGAAGAACAAATTAAAAAACAAATCCAGTTACTCAATATGGATTTAATATATTTTTTGTATTTTTCATATTAATATTTATTTTTTATATCAAAAAAAAAGCAAATAATCTTCTAACGGAAAAGAGGCGAATCGAACGCCTAGGTGCATATAACACAGTATATAGCAAATACATTACCTTACCTATGGATACTTTTCCTTTAAAAAAAAGTAGCAAGTGTCTTACCCTACCAATGGAAGACTTTTCCTGTATAACGAATTAGATCAGAATCGAACCGACATCTATTTCCGTGACAGGGAAATCCTTTACCTAATTAAGTTACTAATTCTATTTAAATATCTAGCTTTATTCATTCTAGATTTTATTGATTTAATTTGCTTTAATCCATCAACTGTAAGATGAGCTTTATTGGCAACTAACTCTGCAACTTTACAAAAATCTTCAAAATCCAGGACTTTCATACCTTCTATATTATATTTTAAAAAAAAAGGTATAATTATAGTATAAATGTCTTGAAATCTAACTACTTTATAGCTAACGCAATTTCTTTTATCCGATTTAAACGTATAACCACAGTTGAATCTATTCACAAAACTATTAATAAGTAATTCATCTCTAGAGTGTTGTTCTATAATTATGCGTAAACTTACAGAATAACCTAGTTTTGTGGTCTTAGATCTTGAGATATCTATAAAGAAGCATCCTTCTCCTAAAAAGAATCCGGCAAATCATTCAAGACTAAAATTAGAAGAATTTACTTTAGGTCTATTTATTCTAATTATTTCTGGAAAACTATAATTTAATTTAATAGAAAGTCCACGATTTAAGGATGTTTTCAAACTAATAATTTTCATTAAGCCTTCTCTATTAAGATGTTCATTTTTATTAATAATTTCTAAAACATTTTTAAATAAAATAAAATCACTATATTTTTGTAGGCGGAGCCTAGTTAACAAAGGATACTTATTAAAATGAGGGATAATTGTTTTCAAAATTTCATTTTTATTATTAACACTATAATAAACAAATTTGTCATTAATTAATATTGTACCGCTATTATTAAAATATAGTCTTATTTTTACAAGTAATTCTTTATCTCTCTTATGTAATTTTATCACAAGGTTGAACAATTCAACCTATTTTATGTGAATCACGTTCAAGTACTCTACCTGTAAAACAACCTTCAGCGTCATTTGTTCTTCTATAAGAAGAACAAATTAAAAAACAAATCCTGTTATTCAGTTTGGATTAATATTGTATTTTATATTTTTCATATTATTTATTAAAAAGGTTAAAACAACTAACCAATCATAATAATATATATATTAATATATAACATATTATTAGGAGACGAGAGATTCGAACTCTCAAAACAATTAATGTACTAAATTTACAGTTTAGCCCTTCTTACCAATAAAGGAACCCTCCTTTATATAATATAATAAAATATATTATATATAATTATCGTTAAAATTAATTAATTCCTATCCCTAGGATAGCAACTTTCACAAATTGTGATTTATTTATTATTTTTCTTTATCAAATATCTACCTTTATAAGGCTTTACGTTATTAGTTTTTAATTTATTCATTATAGTAGAATTGCTAACATTTAAAGCTAAAGCCGCACTTCTTACAGAAAGATATTCTTTAGTTATACCTGTAGATAAATCAATAACTAATATAGATATTACTGTTTTACTGCTATTAAGTTTATTTAAACGAGTTTCATCTGATTGTTTAAATTTGGGCTCATTAGCAATTAAAATATAATTTAGTTTACTTTGTATAGCGAATATATTTTTTTATTTCTCCTACTTTATCTGTAAAATATCTTAAAATAAAATCTGAAAATTTGATTTTATTATAATTATTTTTATATGCTCTACGTAATCAAGAATTACGTAATCTTAATCTAGTAGCATTCCTTGTTATACGACCTAAAGAGGAACCAGTCGTTTTACAGATAATATGAGTAGATTGATATTTATCTATATAATATTGTTCTCTTTCTATAGTCTTATCTTTATCACAATATTCTAATATCTCCAATTTAAAATTAGCATAACCATATTTTAATAAAGCTCTATATATAATACTATTATGTTTAATAACCTCCTTTATTAACCACTTATAAGAAAGATAATAACGAAGTTTTCAGTTAAATCTACAGTACTTCCTATATAAGTTTCATTATTAATTAAATTCACTAGGGGTCAGATAAATACCTGACATTCTTATATTATCTTTATAAATAATTTTTTTAATATCTAATGAATCATAATTTATGTAAGCTTTTATAGGATTAATTAAAATTGACTTACTTTCATTGTTTGTACTAAAAATTCTTTTCATAAACTTGTTTTGGATTCGAACCAAATACAACCAATTTCCAAGTTTTGTTTTAAGTAACTATCAAAAGATATATTACTAAAACATATAATTATTGTTAAAATTTATTATTCCCGCGCAACTTCCACTACGCGAACCGTATTTCGACTTAACACTAATTAGAGCCACGCATACGAAGATTCTTAATAATAGAATATAGAACCTGCTTATTCTTTTTACTGATCATCAAGAAAGCAAACTTATTGCGCATGCTCTTTTCAGCATGTGACGAGTGGTTAGTACCAATCCAAGGTAAATTCACCGTGACATGGTGATTCACGATTACTAGTAATTACTTATTCATATAGTCGAGTTTCAGACTATAATCCTTAAAATTTATATCCTATTTTTAGAGATTAGCTTAAATTCACATTTTTGCATCTCTTTGTCTAGGAATATGTGGCACGTCTATAGCCCACAATATCACACAGCGATCAAATTTATCTTACAAATAAATTGAACAATTCAGCCATTTAACTTAAATTTATTGATTCATATTAGATTTTATATCTAATATTTCATTTAAACCTTCTTTAGTTAAATGTTCTTTATTATTAATCATTAGAACAACTTTATTAAACTCTATAAAATCTAAACTTTTTTTACCTTTAATAGGGTATTTCATAAAGAAAGGGATTATTATATTAGTAATATCATTAGTATTTGTAATCTCAAATTTTACAGAATTATTATTTAAATAAACATATTTATTTTTAGCTAAATTAAAATATGTAGTTAAGTACTTAATAAAATCTTTTTCTCTAAGGTGTAAATCAATAGAGAATCTTAATTGTACTCTTATACCTAACTTATTAGTTTCAGATTTACTAATTTTGATATTAAAACTACTATCTCCACTTGAAAATCCTGCCATTCATTGAAGGTATACTTTTAAAATTATACTCTGGTCTACTTATTTCAATATCTTTTCAATTAGGAAATTCTTCTTTTAGTTTATCAGTTAAACCTAAATTAAGAGAAGATTTTAAACCAACTAGCTTTAACAAACCTTCTTTAGTTAAGTGTTCCTGCTTTTTTATTATATCAAAAGCCTTTTTAAATATTCTATAATCAATAACTTTACAAGTTACGAGTGGATACTTCTCAAAATGATCTACAATTACTTGTAGATCCTTAATAGATTCTACTCTATATTGTAAAGAATGTTCACTATGTTTATGAATATTACCTACACCTCAGAATGATTTTATAGTCTCTAGTAAAGCAATATCTTTATTATGTAATCCTATAGTAAATATAGCTTTAACTCTTCAATTTATAACATAATTTTCATTATGCTGAATCAAAATAGAAAAAGTACCTTCTGCATCAGTAAATCCAGTTAAAAATCAAGGATCTATTGAATCAATAAACTTAGGTTTCTGGGAATGATTATTGGCTGAATACGTCCTTATTTGATTTATTTGGTTAGAAAGGATTTTGATTTGATAACTTCTTTCGAAGCCCGTTAGAGTATACCTTAACATTAATTTCTTAATGTAACTACCGTCTACTCGTTGCTCTTTTACAAATAAGTTTTTACCCTTATTTGACTTAGATCCGCGATAACCCATTTCATTTTCAATCATCTTCTGACTTCTTACTATACCTGAGTAATTACTTCAGCCACTCATATATTTTCATATATGGTTTAGTATCAGAAGCTTTAGGGTGTCCCCGGAGTTTGATAGTTTATCCCACGATGGTGATTTCCTAGATCACTCAGCAGGCCATGATGACTTGTCTTTGTCCCCTTTTTCTTTCCAAATCCTGGATCAAATGCTTTATCGTAATAAAAAAAAATAAAGCCAGGGATTGCGTTAATTTCATGGAAACCACAGTTTCACAACATTAACTGAAAACAGCCGTGCAACTCCTGTAAAATATTCAAATTGTGGTAAGGTTTTTCGTGGATCATCGAATTAAACAGTCAAGATAGGTAGGTCCTCTCGGACTTTCCCCCTAAAAGAACCGTACGTGCAACTTTCATCGCATACGGCTCAAGCAAAATTTTTCTACAGGAGCCATCGCCCCAAACATCATTTAAGATATAACCTAACACACTATCTTAATTAATGTCAAATTTCACCCTTGTTAAGTCAGCTACATTAAGATTTTTATATCCTAATAAATATATATTATATTATTTAATTTTACAAAACGCCCTTTAAAGGCACTAGTACTACATACTAGAATTTAATACGTAGAATCGTAATTTAGTTGCTCCTAGAGCTCCCCAGCGCAGAAAAAAATAATAGAACTTATATCTTTATGTATATTAAATTCTATACTCTTTTAGTGTTCATAGAGTTTTTTATTTCTACTATTTTAGTCAATCCTTCTTCAGTTAAATGACCCTTAGTTAACATTATTTCATATACTTTAAAAAAATCTCTGCAATCATTTGATTTCTGACCTTTTAGAGGATAGTTTTTTAAATATGGTATCATATATTTTTTTAAATCATTAAATGATGTAACTACAAAATCACATGCATCTCCCGATTTTCTTGTTTCTACTCTACCGCATTCTAATAATCTAGATATATTTTCCAATAATACTTTATCTCTAGAGTGTTGTGTAATTATAAATACCAATTGAACAGCACGATTTAATTTAGATCTAGGTGAATCATACACCCTCACAAAAAAACATGACTCTCCTTCCATAAATCCTTCCAATCAGTCTTTATTAGGAGTACCAGTATCTACTGACAATCTAGTTGACGATTTTACTGTTAAAAATTCATTTTTCAATTTGTCAGATAATCCTAGATTCATCCCTGATTTTATACTTAATATTTCATTTAACCCTTCTGTGGTTAAATGTTTTTTTTCTTGCACTAGTTCTATTATTTTACACATTAATAAAAAATCTACTCTCTTTTGTGTAAATAAAGGATATTTCTTAAAATGTGGTATAATATTGTTAATTAATACATCTAAATTAGATACTTTTAATTTTAATATATTATCACTTTTATTATAATATAAATTCTTGTCAATACCTAATACTTGTTTTATAGTTTTAAGTAGTTCTTCGTCTTTTTGATTTAAACCTATTTCAAAATAAATTAAAACTGAATAACCTATAGTATTAGATTCTTTTTTAACTATGTTTACACCAAAACTACCTTCAGCATCCACTAAACCACTTACGTATCAAGATAAACGATTATTTATATTATTTTGTGATAATAATGTACTGAATGATTTTTTTATTTTTCACATTCTTTTATTTTAGTTTATATATAAATCTTAAAAAATCTGAATATATGTAAAATTATTTTTACATAAAAATTATAATATAATATAATATATATTTTTATCTATTATTTAGATTTACTTCAATTGAAATCCAAATAAAGCATTTGCTTTTTAACAAATCCTCTCCCCTTTATCGGATATAACAATTTAAACTATGAAAGTCTTATATGTTACCTCTTTAATATATGTAGTATATTACTGAAGATAAAGGGGTTACCAAGTTTAGATATTAGCACAATTTATGTAAGACTTAGGTAATCAGCTTTACTTCGATGGAAATTTGGTTTCTCTAATAGATTAGTATGTCAAATCTATCACCTTCCTTTTGTATACTAGTACCGAAGCGTCGTAGCTAATTTCGCTTTCGCTTACCATATCTTACTTACACTAGCTCCAGGTAATATAAAAAAGTATCTATATTAACATTCTCATTTAAGAGAGGCTACATTGTCTTTACAGCTTCACACAAATTATTACTAATTTGCATGTGTAAATAGTGTTAGGTAGAGAAAATACCAAACGGAATTTCACCGTATTACTAATATCCACTTCTTGTCGCACACATACTTCACTACTGGTGTCAGAAACGGTCTAGTGATTTCAGTTCCTGCGTTGCCACATTACTCTTGAGGTGGAATGCTTACACTTTCATTTATAGACTAAATATTGTTTAATAGTTAGTTTATACTGATAAACTAATTTATTAAAGCTTAATCTAACCTATGACATTCATCATTTACTGCAAAGACTACTTGGGTATCTAATCCTGTTTGTGCTCTGTGCCTTCGTCCTTCAACGTCAGTTTTTACATAGAGGGCTGCCTTCGCCTTTACCGAGTCCCTTTGGTATAATAGAATTTCATCTCTCCTCCTCAAGTACTGCCCTCTTATATCAAACTCTAGTCAAGTACTAACATTATAGAAGCTATATTGACCGTCTAGGTACCCTTTAAACCTAATTAAGATGAATAACACTAGTCTCTTACGTATTACCGCGGCTGCTGGCACGTAATTAGCCAAGACACGATATATATACCGTCATTATCGATATATAAACAAAGCTTTATTCAATTTTAATACAATCTTATAGATTATATATAATAATATAATCAAAATAAGACTTGCCACTTCTCCAAGTTGCCAGTTCAGCCGTTAGGCCATTGACCAATATTCCTCACTGCTGTACTAACTTGCATTGGGGTTTTTTCAGACCCAATGTGGTCGATCAACCTTTCAGATTCGACTACGAGAGTTTTAGGCTAGTTAAGCCATCACCTTAACTACTACCTATCCCGAAGATATTTATTGTCCTCTTAAAGCAGGATTACATATCCCTTTATGTATTATGAAGGATTTACCTCCACTTTAAGGTCGGCTAAGAATATCATTATACTCACCTGTACACCACTTTTTAATTTATGTAGTAAACTACCAATTAAAACGTACGATTAGCATGTGTCAAGCACTTGGACAGCATTCAATCAGAGCCATCACCAAACTCATCTATTTTATGATATAAATTTCTTTACATCACTATAAGTTCTAATGTTTTTTTATTATAAGGAGAATAATAAACTATATAATGTTTGTATTTTATAACCTAAGTTATAATAATATCAGTCTAATTTAAAATTTATAATTGTTCGCTTAATATAGTATATATGAATAAATAACTATTCATTACTTATTTTTAATTTCTATTTTTATAATTCATAACTTTCATTATTCCTTTATGTTAAGGATAAATTATTATTGTATCTATAATTTTCCTAATTTACTATTTATTCTCACTTATTATTTTTTTATTTTGTTAATAACAAATATTAGTGTAAATCTAATCCGTCTTTAATATATGAAGAAGATAATACTACGAATACTTGTGGTTTATCCTTTTCTATTCTTTACTATATCACTTATGATATCTATATTGTCGGATAAATAACCAGATACATATAAAGTCATAAGACTAGCTATCAATAATAATAATCAAGCTATTCCTAATCATACTTTGTTATATTTAGCTGCTAATGTAAATCATTTTATTATTAAATTATAAGTTGTTATACCAAATATACGTTTGATAAACAGTAAATCTCACTTATTATTTATAATATTATCTGCGATATAAAAGATTGAAATCATCAATATTAAATATGTAATACATATGTGTAAAACATAGTTGGTATTTAATAAGCTTAAAACTGTATCCATATCTGCTCCAGGTTCCATAGAGAATGCTGATGGAGAAGGAGGATTATTTGAAGGAGGTGTAGTTTCAGATGGTAATAAACTAGCATCTTTCGAACTCATTGGTTTATTTTTATCGATATTACTAATGGCATTTGTTAATGTAATAGCACTACCAGCTATAACAGCTCCTGCTGTCATTACTCCTATTTTACCTGCTGGAGAAAGTCCACTAGATTTAGCTATACCAGCTCCTGCTTTTATACCTGCTGCAATTGCGGCTCCAGTACCTATATTTGTTAAACCTTTAGTTACACTTTCAGGTATATTAAAACTAGAGTTATTTATGTTTATAGTGTTAGTGTTGTCTTTTACCTTAATTTCTATAGATTCTTTTAAATCTTCAGGTGACCTAGCATAAGCTGTTCCTATGCTAAAATATAATGTAATACCTATTATTAATAGTATTACCATGTGTTTAGGTTTTATATACCCTTCAAATAGGCAGAAAAATAAAATAGATAATGGTATTATAATATAAAAATCCATAGTAGTTTGTTTACCACTAAAATATATATCTTGAAATAACTAATTACTTATAACTTAAAGTTATAATATGTATATAAAGTAGTAATTTATACTGACTTTATGAATAGTTTATATTTTATTATACCTATTCTTATTCATTTGACTTATACAAAAGTCAAGTTTATTGCTATCTTTTCTAGATAAATTTTTTAAACCCTTTCCTAAATTATTGTACAGTATTCCAACTCCTATAGAAAAATCATTAAAATCTTTATTCTTCTCACCTTGTAAATTATACTTAGTAAAAAAAGGCAAAATCTTGTTATATAAATCATTTTTATTTCTTACAGTTAAAGAAACTATATCTTCACCACACTTTTTTATTGTACCACAATTTAAAATAGATACCATTCTAGTTAATAAATCTTTATCTCTAGTATGTTGAGATATACAAAAAGTAGCGTTATAATTAGGCCATTTACTTAATGTTGAAGGTTTAGAAAGAAAAAATGATCCATCTGCATCATTTGTTCTTCTATAAGAAGAACAAATTAAAAAACGAATCCTGTTATATAATTAGAATCTAATGGTAAATTATTATCAATAATAATATTTGATGTATTAAAAGGTATAATATTTAAAAATTCTTTTTCTTTAAAGATAGAAGCATTTAATCCTTTTTTTAAACTAGCTTTATAAGATAATATCCTTTTATATCCTTCTAAATCTAAATGACCTTTATTAGCCATAATAGTAGCTACACTACTAAATAAAGAATAAGATATTAATTTAGTAGATTGTAAAGGATAACGAGTAAAATGAGGAATTACTACTTCTAATATATCCGATAGTTTAGTTATCCTATAAGATACATATTTTTTATTAATTATAATATCTCCTACGTTATTAAAATATGACTTTATTTTAAATAATAATTCTATATCCTTAGGATGAATTGTGATTTGATATACTAATCTAACAGTATAACCTATCTTTGTAGTTTTAGCTGGTACACTTTTAATTGTAAAATTTCCTTCACCATCTGTATAACCTGTAACCCACCAGGGGTTAACTAACATTTTTTCATCTAATAAATATTCTTTCATTAATTATTATTTAAATTCATACTCTTTGTCTATAAGATATTAATGTAAGTCTAATCCATCTTTTATATATGAAGAAGATAACACTACAAACACCTGCGCTTGAATAAACGCTATAGCTAATTCTAATCCTGAAAATGCTATTATGAATGTTAATGGAATTAATCCTAAGATAAAGAAGATTATTCCTGAATTCATTATGTTATAAACAAATCCACTTAATATTGCTAATAACATGTGACCAGCTGTTATATTAGCTGCTAATCTTAATCCTAATGAAACATTTCTAGCTAAGTATGAAATGAATTCTATTATTACTAATAATGGTAATAAACCTAAAGGACATCCTGCTGGTACTAATAATGAGAAGAATTTTAGACCGTGTTTAGAGAATCCTAATATTGTAGCTCCTAATACTATAGTGAAACTTAATGCAAATGTTAATGCAAAGTGTCCTGTAGATGCGAAGCTATAAGGTATCATACCTATTAAATTATTTACTAATATAAATATAAATAATGTATAAATAAATGGGAAGTATACTTGTCCTCCTTTGGCATTTATTTGTCCTGTAACAATATTGTGTATTGTTACGTATAAAGATTCTTGAGCTATAGATCAGTTGTTACTTACTAATTTGTTTTGGTTAGTTGCAACTAAGCTTAATATTAATGTTATTAATGCTCCTAATGTTAAGTAGAATCCTATGTTTGTTAATGATAAGTGTAAATTACCACCTAAAACTTCTAAATTTAATATGTCTCTTACTTCAAATTGATCTAAGGGACTTCTTATTTCTGTGAATAAATTTTGTGTGTTTAAAAACATTAGTAGTATAATCACTACTAGAATATATATCTTGAAATAACTAATTATTTATAACTTTAAGTTATAATATTTATACAAAGCTACTATTTATATTAGCTTATGAATAAATTATATTTTATTTATAAACATACGTGATAAGAATAAACGAACTATTCTTGGTAATATGTATTTAGATAATACGTATAATATTAATACTATGATAGTAAAAGAAAATACTATTTCATTCATATAATAAAAAGGTGTTAATTGAGGCATATTTTGTTTTCTTTTTATTTTTATAATACGTAAATTATTTTAATCGTAAATTAAATGAAAGGTATAATAAATTTTGTTATTATACGCTATATATTAGACTATTCATAGAGTAATCTAATACGTTTAATATTAATGAAGGATAAATACCAAATAATACTGTAAATACTACTAGTATAAATAGCATTAAGAATTCTCTTTTATTTACGTCGTATATACTTTCTTCTAAGAATCTTGTAAATGATCCACCAAAGGCTGTTCTATTAAACATGTATATTGTGTAAGCTGCAGAGAATACTATAGATGAACATGCAAATACTCCTAATACTGGTAATTTTTCTAAGATTCCATATAATGACATGAATTCTCCTACAAAATTTACTGTTAATGGAGCTCCACAGTTACCTAAGGCTAATATGAAGAATAATGTTGAGAAGATAGGCATTAATTGAGCAGCACCTCTATAGAAGAATATACTTCTAGTACCAGTTCTGTCATATAATATTCCACCTGCACATATGAATAATCCACTAGATACAAATCCGTGGGCTAAACCTAATATTATACTTCCTTCTATACCTTGTATTGTATTACTAAATGCACCTATTAAGTATACAGCTGCGTGACAAACAGAACTATAAGCTATTAATTCCTTAACGTCTGTTGTTCTTATTGTACTAAAACTAGCATAAATTATTGTAATTACAGCTATTGTATATATTACAAATGTATAATCTAATGCTGCTTTAGGTAATATAGGTAATATTATTCTAAATATACCATATAAACTTAATTTTAATACAATAGCGGCTAATACTATACTACCTCCTAATGGAGATTCAACGTGAGCTTTTAATAATCAATTATTCAAGAATATTGTAGGTGTTTTTACAGCAAATGCTATAAATATTCCTATGAATAAGAATACTTGTGTTTTATATTCAAAGTTTAATTTAAATAGAGTATCGAAATCTGTACTACCCATTATTGAAGATGTACTTAATATTGATAATAATAAGAATAATGATCCTCATAATGTATATAAGAATAAATAATAACTAGCACTAACTTTGTTATCAGATCCAAATATACCTACTAATATAAATAGAGGAGGTAATATACTTTCGAAAAAAATATAGAATGACATTATATCTAATACCATAAATACGGCTAGTAATAATGTTTCTAATAATAACATTATAATTAAGTATGCTCTTACATTTTCTTTTATAGAGTCTCAATTAGATAATATTGCTATTGGCATTATTAATGTTGTTAATAATACAAAGTATACAGATATACCGTCTACTCCTAAGTAAATATCAAATAATTGTACATTATAATGTTCTTGTACAAATTGGAATTGATTTGTACTATTATTAAATAATATAAACATAACTAATGATATAATTAAATTTATAACACTAGCTATTAATGCTATTGTTTTTGTATAGACTTCTGTACTTTTTTTATATGAGTCTATACTAGATACTATTATTGTACCTATTAATGGTACGGCTAATAAAGAGGATAATCACATCTTATAAAAGAGGTTATCTTCGAACTTTAGATTATATATTTATACCTATGGACATGCATTTCACGGTTGTACTTTATTTTTGTTTATAGTATATTAGAATAAACTTATGTTTATAAAATATATTCCAAATATATGTAATAGACATGGAACTAATATTATAAATGCAAATAAGATAGGTAATAATACAGTTCAACAGAATGACATTAATTGATCAAAATGTATTCTAGGGAATGATGCTCTTACTTCCTAATTAATAAGGAAGTTATAATATACTTGTCTCTAAATACTTTACCTGAATCCTTATATTTTACTATAGTTTTAGGTGAAACATTTAAATCTTTTATTATATCCTTGTGTTTATCATATTTATTAATTAATTTTAAGGTATTAGCATCATATAAATAGACACTTTTACTAAACATCTTAGATATTAATTTTTTATTTTCTTCCGTAACTGGTTTACCAAACATATGATTATTTGAACCCGATAATCTTAACTTCATTTTCTCAATAGTTTCAGGACTATGGGTTTTATTAAGAAAATAAGGGTTTTCTTGTCTCATTTCCTTAAATAATTCTTTAGTAGCTTCAGTATGTTTAGCTCCAATTCTTGATTTACCTGCCGTAGGATTTATATTATATTTGTTATCAAAAAGATCTAAATACTTTTGTTCCATTATTATTAGTTCTACGTTTAACTCAATATTTGTTGAATTATTATCTGAATAAGTTAAAAACTCTAAAATATATAGAG
Organism: Metarhizium acridum; assembly: GCF_019434415.1. Lineage (NCBI taxonomy): Eukaryota > Fungi > Ascomycota > Sordariomycetes > Hypocreales > Clavicipitaceae > Metarhizium > Metarhizium acridum. The sequence continues at coordinate 70,297 of NW_027094014.1, read as the reverse complement.
TAAAATTCTCTAATTTGTACTTATTTATTGCGTTTTGTAAATATACGTTAGATTGTGTATTTTTAATATGTTGTAATACTCTTTTAGCTAAATTCATAGAACTACCTATATATACTTTATTGTCCTGGTTGTTTACAATACAATATATCCCTATTTGGCCAGTTAAATTCTTTTTTATTAAAGAGATAGTTGAGGTGTCATGAATATTAGTATAAATATTGTTTTTAGATATACTTTTAAGTATACTCATTTTTTATTTTTAATTTTTCTTTAGATTGTAAGGTAATATCTGTGGACATGCGTTTCACGACTATATGTTAAGCTTGTGGTACAAACCTACTAGTAACCTCTAAAACAAGCTTATATTTATAAAATATACTCCAAATATATGTAATAGACAAGGAACTAGTATTATAAACGCAAATAATATTGGAAGTAGAACTGTTCAACAAAAGGACATTAATTGGTCAAATCTAATTCTAGGAAAAGACGCCCTTGTCCATATAAAAGTAAATACCATCATTGAACTTTTAATACCTAAAGCTAAGCTATATAATAATCCATCTACTGCAGAACTAGTTAATAATTCTCTTAATTTGAAATATTCGTTAGATGTTATTCATTCTATATTGAATAAATAAGCATAAATATAATTTATTGAGTCGAAAAAGTAAACATGGTCGAAACCTAATAAGTAACCACCTAAAAATAATATACTAGTTAATATACACATAATTACTATACTTGCATATTCGGCTAAGAAGAAGAAAACGAATACAACAGCAGCGTGTTCTGTCATGAATCCACTAACTAATTCAGATTCCAATTGTTAATCGAAATTTTTATCTATCTATCTATAGGTTTAAACATATAAATATTATTATAAATTAAATTATTATTCAAATACTTACCTACAGTTACTTTAGATATATTTAGGTATTTAGCTAATTCTACATTATTATCAAATTTCTTAATTAAATTGTTATTTAAATCAGATATACCTACACCATTTAAATACTTATTTATTTTTTAGCCATAATATTTCTAGCTTCATCACTATGAGTTCTACCATAATTTGCCTGTTTACTAATTAAAGATAAAGCTTCTTTAGTTTGATTCTTTCTATACATAGGATGGTTATTCTTATCTTTATAATATTCTTTCATTTTTTCTATTGCTTCTCCAGTATGTTTATAACCTAACATACTATTAGCGTTAAGCTTGAAATTATAAAGAGTTGTAGGATTAAAAGATTTTATATAACTTGTTTCTAATGTAGTTAAATCTTCATTACTTATTATTTTACTTGTATAGCTAAAGTATTCATAAACAACTCAGTTAAATTTATCTAATCCATATTTAATAATAGCTCTTTGTAAATTAATATTAAACTTTTTGTTGTTTAAATGTTCATTTAATCTTATATATAGATCTTTTGCACTACCTATATATTGTTTATTATTAATTGTATTAATAAAGGAATAAATACCACCTTTACCTTTTAATACTTCTCTGAATGAATTTATATAATCTTTAATATTTAACTCTTTTAAAGTCAAAATAGCTATAGAATTTATACTCAGATTTTTATTTATAGGTTTAGATGAATAGAATCTTTTAGATCCTATTGGATTGTAGTTTAATTTGTTTTTATGAAGATTTAGTTTGTATATACCTAATTTCGATTAAATATTAATCTTATATTTTCATATAAGTTTGGACTATATCTTAATTAATATTAAAAATATTAAATGATCACATTTAGTCTCTGAAGAATTAATTCGAAATATATCAAATTACTTCCCTGCTGATTGTCTTATATTAGATTTTCCAGCAATTTGTGATCTTTAATGAGGCCAAATCTACTTAGCCTCAGCTAAATCAAATGGAGCTCTATTAGTTTCAGCTACAGCTCCTATAAAGAATATAATTAATATTACGAATAAAGGTATACCTAATCATATAATTTTTTGGAATTGTACATTAATATTTAAGTTTAAGCTATTAGTTATCATAATAATAATTAATAATACTGAACTTAATACTAATTCATAGCTAATTAATTGAGCTGTACTTCTTAATGACCCTAAGAAAGCATATTTACTATTAGCACTTCATCCTGCTAATAGTATACCATATGTAGCTAATGATGATACAGCTAACATAAATAATATACCTAATTCCATATCACCTAGAGCTAATCCAGGTCCATAAGGTATCACAGCATAACCTAATAAAGCAAATATTAATGTTACTATAGGTCCTAAAAAGAATAATATTAAATTAGCTTGTGTAGGAGCTACATATTCTTTTAATATTAATTTTAAAGCATCAGCAAAGGCTTGTAATAAACCATAGTAACCTACAGCATTAGGTCCTAATCTTCTTTGCATACTAGCCATAGTTTTTCTTTCAGCTACAGTTACGTATGCTACTACTAATAATGCAGGTAACATTAATAATAAATTTTCAATTATTGAAATAACAGTCGTTGGTAAATTCATTTTTATTTAAATTAAAATGCTAGTTAATCTTCCTTTCATATTATAAAAAATTAATAATATATAACCTATTATATATTAAACTTTAGATAACCTAGATGCAAAAATAGTTAGTAATTTTTTTTATTAATAAACTATTTATTATTAAGGAAATATACCTCATCTCAGAGTCGAACTAAGGTCCTGATATTAGAAGTATCATGCTCTACCATTGAGCTAATGAGGCTTGAAATATTATATAAATATAATATTTCTACTAAAAATAAATTTAGCTTTGTAATGGTAAACTTACAAATGCGTGAGGTTTAGGTGGGCTTGATAATCCTCATTCTAAACTGCTATAACTTCTGTTTAAATTAGCTTGTAAGATATCAGTATAGAATCCTGGTGTTAATCATGGATTTCTACTTGCTACTTTACCTTCTACTAATTGTTTGTAAACTAAATATAGGAATAATCATGCAGCTATTACACTTACAATTGATCCAACACTACTAATTAAGTTTCATCCAGCGAATGCGTCAGGATAGTCTCCTATTCTTCTAGGCATTCCTTGTAATCCTAAGAAGTGTTGTGGGAAGAATGTTAAATTACATGTATGGACTATATCTTGATTACTTAATAAATATATTAAATAATCTCCTTCGTTTAGTCTCTGAGGATCCTACTAAGGTATTTAATACCTTTTGGTTTCCTGCTGATTGTCTAGATACACTTAAGATTTTTACTACTATAATAGTACTTAAGCTTTATGAGACTTTCCAGCATATAGAAGGATTGGAAGGGGCTAATTCTACTCTTTTTGTTTAGGTATAGATTGTATTATTCATTTTTCATTATTTATAATTACCCATTCATTTGTATCAAGGTTATTTTTAATTAAAGTTCATCTAACTTTAAAATGATTTTTAGTTGCATTAATAGATGGAAAAATTAATTCTTCATCTGTTTCATTATAACAAAAGACGAATTTACCTCCAATACCATATTGAGGAGATAATATTCCTTTTAATCCTTTACTAGGATGACTATTATTTGAATAAAATAGTTTTATTCCTTCGCTAATAGCTTCTTTTGTTTCAACAGATGTAGTACTATCAAATTTAGGATGATTTTCTTTCTTAAATATCTCTTTTAATTTATTAATAGTTTCAATGCTATGTTTATAACCTGAAGAATTACCTGCAATAGTTAAAACATTATATTTTGGTCTGTAATAATCTATCCATTTTTGTTCTAATTCTAGACATAATTTAGGATCATCCTTATCACAAAACTCTTTAATACCTAAAGAAAAATTATCTAACCCATATTTTTTCATAGCTCTAATTATAACTAATTTAGATGGTTTTTCAGAATTATAATAATAATAATAACTTACCATTCTTTTAGTTAAATTAGTACTGCTACCTACATATAATTGATTGGTTTTATTATTAATAAATACATATATACCTGCTTTTTTTCTTAGCGTCTTGTATATATCTTTTTTGTCTTCTTTAACATTATAAAAAAAATGAATAAACTCTTCAAAATTAAAAGGTGAACCACCTTTTCCTAAAGAGCTTAACAATCTTTTACCTTTTACAAATAGTCTTCCGGTTTGTCCAACCCCTATAAATAATAATCAGAATTGTGTTTTAGCTAATGTTAAGTCATAATTTAATCCTAACATTTTAGGTATTCAGAAGTATCATCCCGCGAACATTGCGAATACCGCACCCAGACTTAATACGTAGTGGAAATGCACAATATAATCAAAAATTAATAATATTAAGTTAAATTAAGAATTATTTTATTTCTTTCTTTAAGTTTTTTTCTATTTCTTTAAGATTTCTTTTCAAAATTTTTACTATACCTACATAGCTATTAAATGAAGATTTCGATTCATTAGCATAAAAATTCTCTCTTTCTTTATTAATATCTACAACAATCTTCTTGAATTTTTTCTCTTGATTATTATAAGCTTCAAATTCATATTTTAAATTTTTTAATTGATCAGAAGATGAGTAAGTAGAAGTATTTTCTATAGTTATTTTTCCTTTTCAGTTTCTCTTTTCAGCTAAGGAAGAAGGATTTAAAGAATTTATTCTATGTTGATTATATTTAATTTGTAAAAGTTTTTCTTTTAAAGCTAAAGCTTTCTTTTTAGATTTTTTACGTTCTTTATAATAAGAGTAAAAATTAAATTCAGGTTTTTTAGGTTTATTATTTAATTTAGATAATCTATAATCTAGAGATAATTTTAAATCATTTAATTTATTTATTATATTAGATTTCAATAAAGTTATAAAAGATAATATAAATTTTAAACTTACTACTATTAAAATTAATGCAATAAAAAATAATAAAATAATAAAAACATATCTAACTATAGAATTAAACAAAGAATATTCTCTTTTATTAATGTTATCTATTCAGTTTTGAGTAATTATAATTAATGTAATAAAAATACCAGTTAAAATAAAAGAATAACATAATTCTAAAAAGAACATGTTTTCATTATTAAAAAATATATTAATACAAAATGCTAGACTAAACAAAATAGTAAATTTAATTGTATATATCTTATTATATATTCTGTTAACTAATAAATCTAAAAATGAATCTAAACTATCTTTAGAAGAAATTAGCAAAATAAAGTTAAATCTTACATAAATTATTAAACTTAATAATTTAACTCTATACAAATAATTCTTAAATTTAAATAGAATATTTAATATAGGTAAATAATATTTAACTGTTAACATTATTAATATATTAAAAGTATTGATTATATATAAATATATTTGCGTTTTATATAAGTTGGACTATATCTTTACCTGTAATAACTATATTATTTATGTAATAAATATTTTTTTACACAAGGAACTTTATATCATAAAGGATTATCATATTTAAATCAATTTATTAGAAAATCACAATATTTTTTACGTTCTACATCAATTTTTGATGTTTTATATTTTCTGATTTCTATAAAAGGCTTGATTTTTGAAATTCTATAAAATTTCATATCACAATATAATCTATTTTCCATAAAATAATCGTATATAAATAACATGTCATTAACATTTTGAAATTGAAAAGAGATAAATTTAAAATTTTGAGTATTAGAAGAATCTTTACGTTTACTAATTTTTGGTTTACAGTTAGGTATAGTATTATTGAAATTTAATTTAAATGTATAATCATTATATTTAAATTCCAAACCACATTCAATTGTATTTTTATTATAATTAAAAGTTATTTTACCTTCAGTATCTATTAATCCTGCAAAATATGGATCATATAATCCAATATTATAATCAGGTTCTTTGTAATTTATTTCATATAAATCACAAGCTTGTTTAAAACTGGGTACTTTAAGTCTAATTAAACCATTAATATTTTTAATTATATATAACATATCTTTTGAATCTGATACTATATATATAGAATAAGGTTTATTTTTATCTGCTCTTATTCTACCAATATGTAAATAATTTTGTATACGTGTTAATATTCTAATATCTCTATTATGTAACTTGATTCTAATCTGTTTAAGAATTTTTATTTTATTAATAGGATCTAATCTAATATCAAAATTTCCATTTCCATCTATTACTCCGGCAAATCAATTTCAAAATTTATAATCTTCTTTATCAGGTAACTGACGTGTAGTCTCTGAGAATCCTTTACAGTTTTCTGCTGATTGCATGCTCATAAGTTTATGGCTTATTGTAGTATTATTGTTTTGACTATTTAAAAGAAGGATATTCTTACTAACATCTTTTAAATAAAAAAGATAAAACGTATAAATAAATAGTAAATAATACACAAATAACATGGTTTCCAGCATATAGTCAGTTGCAAGAAAATCTTTATAGTTTGCATAGCTTGCAAAACACGAAGATAGATTTTCCAGGCCCATTTGAGCAACTACGTAATATGTATCATGGAATGCGATATCTAATGAAGCGTTGGCTAATACAACACCACTTACGAATAAAAATTTATTTATTATTTAATCTATCATAACTGAAAATATAACCAATATAAGTCCCTTCTAATTTAGCATATTTTTTTATTGTACTATGATTAATATTTAAAGCCTTTTGAGCCTCCATAACTCCAGAATATTTAGATATAAAGTTTTTATTTGTATCATATACAAATACTGCATTTCTAATATGACTATTATTATTAATACACTTTACTAATTCTTCACTTTCTAATGAGTCTCAACTAGTAATTTTAGGGTTATCTTCTATATTATAAGGTATATTACTAAAGTATCATTCTCCTCTAAAAAGGCTTTGTTCTTTTATGGTATTTACAATACTAGAATGATTAGAATTAATTTTTTTAGCTAAAGTTAAAACAGAAGGAAAAATAACTAATAATTCTTTAAAAGAATTATAAATATATACAGAATAAGCTGAGTTAGCTTCTATAATTCTTCTTTTACTTTCAATAGAATGACTTTTATTATAAAAAGGATTATTTTCACCTATTAAAGCTCTAGCTATTAATCCTTTAGTTATATCACTATGTGTTCTATTTTTAGCTAATTGACTTAACAATTCTTTAGTTTCTTTTGTATGTTTATAACCTAAAGAAGAATAACCTTGTTTTAATACATTATAATAAGGCATAACATATGTTATATGATATGTTTCTATAACGGTTAACATGTCTACATCTACATATTCCAAAATTAATAAAGAGAAATTATATTGACCATATTTAAGTAAAGCTTTTACTATAGGCATATTTATGTTTTGTTTACCTTTTAAGAAAGCAGTATTAAGATAGTTTTTCATTCTAGCGGATAAATGCACAGAACTCCCTATATAGCAATGACCATTACTTTTGTTTATTAAACAATAAACACCTGATTTATCTTTTTGTTCTTTCAATATACGGGCTTTATCTTCTTTAAAATTATCATATCTAACTATTGGTTTTAATTCTTTTATATTATCTTCTTTATTAAAAGTAGAATACTTACGAATTAAGGGTTTATGTAAATAATAAAATAAATTTTTATTACATGGACTATATCTTCCCGTAAATATATTACGAGGACCACGTTTAGTCTCTGAGGATCCTACTAAGGTATTTAATACCTGTTGGTTTCCTGCTGATTGTTCAAAATTATACATTATCACTGAATTTAAATTTAATCCTAGTAGTATAATTGTCAGAAGTTTCCAGCATATAGTGGTCTTTAAAGGGAGAGCTAAGTGGTTTATTAACCCTCCGATTGTGAACATGAATACGAATCCTAATGAGAATAACATTGAAGGTGTCATTTTAATAGATCCTCCGTAACATGTTGCCAATCATGAGAATATTTTAATTCCAGTAGGAACTGCTATTATTAAAGTAGCAGCTGTGAAATATGCTCTTGTATCTACATCTAAACCTACTGTATACATATGATGCTAAATTGTTAGAAAATACTTTCTATTTCCCCATACTAAATTGTATGCTTCTTTCACAAGAAGTGTCGGACTATATCTTCATCTTTAAGCTTTTCCTGTTTTATTTGTCATACTATTATTCAAATTAATTTCTTTCTGTAGAGTTCTTATTTGTGATAATCCTTCATGATTTAAATGTAATTTATTTGACACTTGTTTATGAATAATCCATCATTTTTCAAAAGAAAAAGCTTTTTTTGTTTGTAATGGAAATTTATTAAAATAAGCTATTATATTATTCAATGTTTTAAACCCAGTTACAGTATAACGATATACATTATCAGTTCCAGATCTTAAGGATACTCTACCAAACCCAAATAATACGCATATTTTATTTAGTACAATTTGATCTTTTTGGTCTAATATATAACGCATTTTTATAACATAACCTAATGTATATCTAGAATTTACTGTAATAGATACATTAAAACAACCTTCTGCGTCAGTAAATCCTGATAATCAGCCATCATCTAAAGTAATTGAAACTGGAATATCCTTTAAATTTAAAGTTTTAGAACCAAAACGATTATTTAAAGCATTAACTCAATGAGTTAATTGTTCAATTCTATGATTTTGAGCTAAGTTCCCATTAAATAAAAAAGCTAATAGTAGAATATGTGAAGGGTTATCTACTATTAATCTGTAAAAATCATTATTTTTTCCACTTTTTCCTTGAGGAAAGTGTTTAACTATACCTATCTTAAGCTTAAATTGTATTTTGTGTAATATATTACTTTCTTTTTGAGTAAGAACAAAACGTACTTTTTTACCTTTATCATAAGTTTGTATAGCTCCATCTCCTTCTGTAAATCCTATAAACCAAGTTAATCATTTATCAGATAGATGGTCACTATTTTTAAATAATGTATTATAATAAACACGAAATGAGGAAAAATTAAAAGATGTTTCGCGTGTAGTCTCTGAGACGCTCTGTTTATTATCTTTTAAAGAATATAGGGACAGATTGTCTGCTGATTGAGTATAACTAATTAGATTTTTACCATGCAAGGTACTAATTAGCACTAAACTGTTCCAGCATATAGCGAAATTAATTAAAATCCTTATATCACTATAAGGTGAAGCCATCATTACCCAACTTCATACTATGAACCCTAAGATTCCTATAGATAACATAGCATAAACCATACCGATATAACCGAATATAGGTTTACTTGAGTTAGCAGATATTGTTGTACTAATTATACCGAATCCAGGTATGATTAAAATATAACAATTACTTTGATTAAGTTAATAGTCTTATATAGATCTATTAAGTTTAATACTCAAAAACTTTCGTTCTTGTTAGGACTCTATCTTATACTGAATGTTTATTTATCGATTCTTTTAATAATTTTATAGTATTTAAACCTTCTTCCGTTAAATGTTTATTATCTTGTATCATGATATATGCCTTTCTTCATTGAAGATAACTACGGTGTTTACTAGATTGTAGATGATAATTATCAAAATAATTTATTACCTTCTTAGCAGAACCAAAGCTTGTTGATCCATAATAATAAGTATCTTGACTTTTTCTATAACCTATATTACCACCTAATGCTTCTTTAATTAATAATAATAAATCATTATGTTTTTGATCTATTTGAAAGTTTAATCTAACTTCCGGTTTAGGTCTACTATCTCTAGTAATAATTTTAATCTGAAAACTGCTATCTGCATCAGAAAATCCTGCTAATCAATGATTATCTAAATCTTTAGAGTTATTTATATTAAATACAATATTTTCATTTAAATATTTAGGACTTTCTAAGATACGAGTAATAATTTGATTATATTTATTAGTAGTTCTCAATTTATTATTAATTAAATTTATAGTTCTAAGTATACCATCTTTATTAGATATAACGTATATATAAGCGTTCTTATCTTTAACCTTTCTTATATGTCCAAAACCTATTACTTCTTTTATATAATAAGCTAGTTGTACATCAGGTGAACTAAATACTATTACTAAATGTTGTTGATTGTTAAAATGACCATCTCCATCTATTAAACCAGCTAAATAATGTCCAAATTGTTCATCATTTAAAGGTCTTAAATGAGTAGGTACATGAATTGATATATTTTTTATATTTTCAGTATTGTTGCGTATAGTCTCTGAGGTTCCACTTTTTAAATTATAAGTGTTACCTGCTGATTGACTTCATTGTTTTAACTTTTTTACTGTGTCATTAAAGAGGGAGTATTTAAAACTAGTTAGCGAAGTTTTTCCAGCATACAGCAACATTAAGAGGCTTATATATTTAACCTCTGGGTGTCCGAAGAATCAGAATAAGTGTTGGAATAAGATAGGATCTCCTCCTCCAGCTACTTCGAAGAATGAAGTGTTAAAGTTTCTGTCTGTTAATATCATTGTTATACCCAAAAAAAATTTTTTTTGATTTACTAGACTAGGTCTCATGGCTAATAAATTAACCTTATAAACAATACAAAATTGTTTAAAGTAAATACTCAATATGTCACCATATTGTTAGGACTATCTTTTATTTGTATAAACTATAAAAATTCTTTAAATGATCTCAGTTAAATTCTGTTCTGTTGTTGTTCATTTGAGATTTAATTTCAACAATTGCTTTAATAGAATCTGATTCTGTATGATTTTTAGCTTCAAAATAGGACAAGACTTTTCTTCAATCTTTATAATTTAAATACTTGCTAGAAAATAAAGGATATTTTTCAAGGTATTTAATCAATATATAATTGCTATTTAGATTAGTAGTTCTAACTCTATATTCAGGTTTAGGTTTATTGATTCTAATTTCTTTTATAGTAGATAACAAAAAATCTGCTATTAAACTCAAATATTCAAAATTATTTTCATTATTTTGATCAATTTGTCTTTGAGATAATTCAAATTTACATTCTATTTTAGGATATTTAGTACCTAGAGTAGTTCTTACTGAAAAATGTCCATCTGCATCTATAAACCCTCCTAATCAGCAATTAGAGTCTATATTGCTTGTATCTTTATTTTTTTTCTCTATATTTAAATCAAATCTTGAATTTAATCAGTCGATTAATCTATATAAAGCATAAATCTTGGGAGTTCTCATATAACCGTTTATAATATGAACTACCAAAATTATTCCTTCGGATTTATTGATTGATAATACATAAGCACTAGAACCTTTTTTTTTAGAAATAGACCCATGACCTAATTTAGATTGTATCATTAAAGCTAAAGGAAAATCTCTAGAATCAAATACTATTTGTATTGAAGGGTAATACAAAATACCTTTAGCCGATCTTTTTGTTTTTGGTACTATAATTGTACCATCTCCTTCAATTAAACCTGTTAAGTATGAAGCAAATCTAAAATCAAATTCTTTAGTTTCATTAAAAGACAACAAAGAAAAAAATTTACGATTTATATTTAAAGAATGTTTATAGTATACAAATTTTGGCGCATAGTCTCTGAAGATACTTAACAAATTCAAATTTACTAAGCATCCTGCTGATAAAGATATAATTAATACATATATCTCTTTCCAGCAATTGGCCAAATTTAAAGCTGGCAGTATTTTACCAGCTAATACAGGTAATGATAATAATAATAATACAGCTGTAATAACTACAGCTCACCCAAATAATGCTAATTTGTGTAATTTTATACCAGGTGTTCTCATGTTAGCTATAGTAGTTATGAAGTTTATAGCACCTAATAAACTACTTACCCCTGATAGGTGTAATGCGAATATAGCTAAGTCAACACTAGGTCCACTGTGACTTTGTAATCCAGATAAAGGAGGATAGATTGTTCATCCTGTCAATTATTAGGTATTAAACTTATTCATCTATTCATTGTATATCCTGATTACATTAAATATAAAAATTTTTTAATCAATCTCAATTAAACTGAGTTCTTTTAGTATTCATGCTATTTTTTATGGATAATAATTCAAATGTTCCTTTTTGAGTTGCAAACTTTTTAGTAATTTTCATGTGGTATGCCTTAGATCAATCTAAAAAGTCTTGATATTTAGAGCTAAATAGCGGATAAGTATTTAAATAGTTTATTAAAATATCACAAGAACTTTTTTTATAAGTTCTAACTACGTAAGCTTCTTCTATATAATCTTGTTTAATTCTTTTTATTTTATTTACTGTTTTAACTTCAAGAAATTCTTGAATTTTCTGCATAAATTCCAAATTAGAATTATTTTTTTCAAGATTAATATTATATACTTGTTTTTGAGATATAGTCATATAACATCTAACTCTATTAGCCAAACCCTTAGCATTCAAGTCAAAACCACAGTGAAAACTACCGTCAGCTTCAATAAACCCAGCTAATCAAGAATTGTTTCCTAAACAAGTAGAATTTAGACCTAATTTAGTTAATTGGGTTTTATTTTTAGCATTTAATCAATCAATTAATCTATGTAAAGCTTCTATCTTAGGTGTTCTCATATTACCATTAAGCAGTATAGCAATCTTTTGAATAGAATCCATGTTTTGAAATAAAAGATCTACATAATATGAATTCTTAGGATACGCCAAGGTTCCACCATTAATTACCTCTTGTATTTTAATAGCTAAAGGTGCATCCTTTTTAACAAAAGTGATTTTTACTACAGGATATAACAATTTACCTTTTGAGTTTCTAATTGTTTTAGGTACAATTATAGAACCATCTCCTTCTATTAAGCCTGCTAAGTAACTACCTAATTCTTTATTAAAGTAGTTTTTGTTTGAAGGATCAAAGGAAGATTTCAGTATTTTATTTGATTCTCTTGCCTACAATATAAAATACGGTTAATACTAGTCGTATATTTACATACACGTTTGGACTATATCTTCACCGTTATTATAACGAGTGTACCACGCATAGTCTCTGAAGAACCTTAAAAAGGTTTCCTGCTGATTGTCCTTTATGGGAGTTTCCAGCAATATAGTGGTATGCTAAGTAGTTATTACTAACTACAAGGGCACAGGTAAGTACCAGCTCCACCTTCTATACATGCAGAGAATATTAATAACATTAAACTAGGAGGTAGTAATCAGAAACTTATATTATTTAATCTAGGGAATCGTAACCCTTTAAGTAGTTTCCTACCCGGCCGGACTATGTCTTCATCACTAGTTAAATTGAACTAATGAGCTTCGCGTGTAGTCTCTGAGGATCCTACTAAGATATTCAAAATATCTATTGGTTTCCTGCACATTATTCCCATGTATATATAATTGTTACGATTAATTCGGTTAAAAAATAACCTTAAGATAATTGTTATCTAATTAAGTGTATATATATCTGTTAAATTAAGAAATTAATCTTATAATTCGAGAGATTCTATGCATATAGCGAAGTGATAATATAAAAATTTACATTTTTACACGGCATTCCCTATTACGTTGAAAAATTTACAGTAATTATTTTAAATGATCTCAATTGAACTCTGTTCTTTTTAAGTTCATTTTATTTCTAATAATATTAATTTCTTTTATCCCCTCTTCAGTATAGTGTTTGTTATTTAATATTAATTCTGCAGCTTTTTTTCAATCCAAATAATCTAAATGTTTAGAAGAATATAAAGGAAAATTATCAAAATAATTTATTATTATTAATAAAGATACCTTATTAGTAGCTGCTAGAATATAATATTCATTTCCAGTTGAAATTTGCTTTCTAGTGTTTAAATTACAACCTAAAAACTTAGCTATTGCTGTTAAGATTTCTAAATAATCATCCCCTGTTATAGGGTCATACTTTCTTTGTTCTAGTCTTAATCTACATGAAATTTTTCTCTTATTTTTTATTGTATGTTGTACAGAAAAACTTCCATCTGCATCTATAAATCCCGCGAATCAACTATCTTTATTCAAATTATCTTCTTTAATAGATAATTTTTTTATATTTCCACTATGGTTTTTGTTGATTCAATTTATTAATTTGTGTAATTGATGTATTTTAGGTGTTCTTAATTCACCATTAATATAATCAATAATAATTTTTAATCCTTTTACCGAAGATATAGTAAGAACGCAAGCATTATTTTTAGGTTTATATATAATAAAACCATGACCTATTATATTTAATAATTTTAAAGCTAATTTTTCATTTTTAAGCTCAAAAGTTATACAAAATCTAGGATTATGTTTTTTTTTTAAAGATTCATTTGGCATTCAAACATGCCCATCCCCTTCGAATAAACCAGCTAAATATGATTTAAATTTATTATTTTCTTGATCTATTTTCATTATCTTTTTTTATTACAAAAAACATTCACATAGTCATTTATATTATTACTTAATTCTAATGAAAAATAAAAAATTCCAAGTATACATATAAATAGTATTATTATAGCTAATATTAAATAAATTAAATTCACACTTTTATTTAAATTAATTAATTTATTTATAGAACTTTTAATCTTATTGCTAGTATTTGGGAATAAATTATCTAGAAAATTTAATTTAGGTTGATCTGTAAAAAAATATCTAAAAGTAATTTGAATTATTATTATAACAATCAATATTAAAGATATTTTACTAAGTGTATTTATACATCATAATAATATTTCTAAAGGACTATTAGAATCTATACTTGACCCTATAAGCTTTTTAATTTCAACATTTTTTAATAAATCGCTGCTTGTATTTAGATTAGATAGATTTTCAGGATTATTGGTAGGTTGTTTTAATCTTGCTGCTGCATGTGTTTGAGCATTTATAGCACTACCACCTACATGTAAAACTGCACCTGCTAATCCTCCTGCCATAATAATACCAGCTTTTTGTATAGGAGGTAAAGAAGTTTTTGCTACACCTTTAGTAATACTTACGGCTAAAGCTCCTACTGTAGCTGCAAATCCTACATTTGAACCTAAACTTGATATTCTTTCTGCTACTTCGGCGGCGGCTTGTTTATCTAAAACTACTTTACCTTTTAATATTATATCCGTTTGATTCTTCAAATCTTCAGGGTTTATATTTAATTTAGGTAATACTAAAGAATTTTGATAAAATCAATAAAATAAATAAAAAATAAATATACTAAATAATACAATTTGTAAATATTGTGTATTTTTATTTTTTGAAAACTTAAATCCATCTAGTATAAATAAAGTTAATAAATAAAAAAACGCTATTAACAAACTTTCTTGTAAAAAATAGAACAAACCATATTTATATATAATAATAATTGATATAAATAAGATTATGCCTAATAATATATAACTTCATATATTTCTATTTTTAGGTTTTTTTGATGAATTTCTTTTGCCCTTTATTTTCTTTACTGTAAATTTTTCAACGGGTGATCCTTGTTTTGCCATATCAGGACCACCTACCATTAATGGCATTAAGAAATTTCCAAATCCTCCGATTAATGCAGGCATACGTTTTCTCATAGACTTTCGAATATGAACGGACTATATCTTTATCTTTAAATATAAAATAATATTTACTAAGATATTTCACGTGTAGTCTCTGAGGATCCTACTTGATAACAAAATTATCTTTGGTTTCCTGCTGATTGCCCAATCCTTTAACATGTCACTGTATTCCACTGCTAACTTTTAGCTTGCGGTACTAGTTTTAAAGGCTCTAAGGGGATTCCAGCATATAGTGAAAAGAAAGTAAGATATTTCTACCTTACCCGGCCATGCCTAATCTATTTAATCTTTATATGTAAATTTTCATTTTCCTCTGTAATAACCAGATTTTTTACCTTTTAAGTATTGTCTAATAGTTTTACGATCACCTTTTAAATGATTAGCTAAACTTGTCAAAGATAAAAATAATAAATTCTTACTAGAATCATCTTTAAATTCAGCTAAGATACTAATAGATGCCGGATGTTTAACTGAATAAATATTACGTTTTTCAATTATTAATTCCTTTATTTTATCTAAAGTTAATAAATTTATACCTTCAGACTCTTCTATTTGATCTAAAGATAAAAAGAAAGTATCTAAATATACTGCACCTTCATTTAAACAATTGTTTAAAGTTTTATAATGAATGTTAATTGAATTATACATATGTTGTTTTGATTCAAATATATATAACAAAGTAAAATCTTCTGCATTATAAATATACACAGGAATACCTCTTTGTTTACGCAATCTATCTCTTATTTCTTGACACATAGGCTCATGATAACCTGAGCTTTTTGCTATTAAATCTACATTTAAACTCGGTTTTAAAATATCAATAAAATGTTGTTCCAAACATATAACTTCTTCTAAACTTGAATTTTCATTCATTATATAGATAGATAAATTTGTATCTTGAAATCCATGTTTATTAAAATAATGTAATACTCTACGTGCTTTGGTATTAAGAATAGAAAGCATAAAGTAAGAGCTTATTCTGTTATATAAATTAATAGAATGACCTACATATACATGATCATTACTTTCTCAAATATATACTCCCTTTTGGTTTTTAGATACTTTTAAAATAAGATCTCTATTCTTAAAAGGATTTTCTATATATACTTTAGTATATTTAGGTATTTTATTTTTATCATTATTTTTATTAGGTCTGTTGTTATTACTATCTGTAACAGTAATAAAATTATTCTGGTTATTACGTAATGTGAAATTAGTTATACAAAAATTAAGATTAAATAGTCTTCATTTGTTGACCATAAAGAATATCATTAATAATGCGTGAGCCGTAACAATACTATTATATAATTGGTTATTTGATATGAATTGTACTCCTGGTCCACTTAATTCCAATCTTATTAATACTGACATAGCAGTACCTAATAATCCTGAGAATAAAGCAAATATTAAGTATAAAGTTCCTATATCTTTAGCGTTAGTTGAATTAAATCATCTTTCCATACCCATTGATATTTCAGATCTTAAATTTAGGTTTGTGGTACCTTCTAATTTCAAAATTACGAAGTAATAGAGTATAGTTTCTTTAAAAATAGTTATTAATGTTATTAATAACTGAGTGAACAAATATGTTCTATTTTAAATTTTTAGTATAAATTTACATTAAATAAAATTATTTTGAAAAGCTAAAACTGCCTTTATTTAATAATAAATATATATT
The DNA here is from genome assembly GCF_019434415.1 of Metarhizium acridum. NCBI lineage: Eukaryota > Fungi > Ascomycota > Sordariomycetes > Hypocreales > Clavicipitaceae > Metarhizium > Metarhizium acridum. The sequence continues at coordinate 53,298 of NW_027094014.1, read as the reverse complement.
ATACTCCGTTTTAATACTTTAAATTAAATAGTAAATAAAATTGACATTATATATGAATATATTCTATATTAAAAATATAGTAAATTATTTAATGTAATAAGTATTAATAAAAATTTTATAGTTAAGTTTTAATTGTATTGTATTTTATTTTCAATACCAAGATTATGGAGGAATTGAACCTCGAACTAATGATTTGCAATCATAGTGTAAATCCGTTTACAGCATAATCTTTTTATATAAATCTTAAGAAAAGATTATATAAAATTATCTATATCACTAATAGATCTATTATCTTGATTTATTATTTGTTTGATATAAATCCATTAAAGTGTTTTCTATAACACTAACAACAGGTACTAAGATGAAGAAGTGGGCAAAATATAATGCTGTACTTATTTGTCCAAATTCTATAAATGGACTTTCAACGTGTTTTGCACCTAATTGTTGTAATATTAAGAAGTTAGCTAAGAATACATAGAATAAGATTTTACTTAAAGGTCTGAATTGTAAACCTTTAGTTCTACCTAAATCTGTAAATGGTAAAGCTAATATAGCAACTAATGAAGCAAACATAGCTACAACACCTAATAATTTGTTAGGTATAGATCTTAATATAGCATAGAATGGTAATAAATATCATTCAGGTACTATAGCAGCTGGTGTTTGCATAGGATTAGCCATAATATAATTTTCGCTATCTCCTAATACATTAGGCATAAAGAATACGAACATACTTAATACAAAGAAGAAAATAAATATTGTTATTAAATCTTTGAATAAGAAATATGGTGCGAAAGGTACTCTATCGTAGTATCCTGGTACTCCTAATGGATTACTTGCTCCAGCTGTTTCGTGTACAGCTATTAAATGCATTAAAGCTAATGCAGCTAATACGAAAGGTAAAACAAAGTGTAATGCGAAGAATCTGTTTAATGTAGCATTATTAACAGAAAAACCTCCTCATATGACATATAATAATAGTATAAATTTTAAATTATACTTTATATCTTCTCAGATATATTTAGACTATATCTTAAATTTCTATAATGAAATTCAGGGGTTATCGTGTTGAGCTTATTGTTGGTTCTACTCACTCATTAGTCGTTGAACGTCCTTAATTATTTTTAATAAACCCAATTAAGTTTCGCTACAAATAATTTAATAGTACGGAGGTATATTATTAAATGTTCTTGTAATTTTCCCCTTTTGCCTCTAAAAAATAAGGATTCTTATTTTTAAGGAGCCCATATTACAGTATAGGGTAACGTAATTTATTATAACGTGTACTACATTTTAGATTATTTAATCATTTTATATATTGAATGTATTTTAATCCTAATAAAGGATGTAAACCTTCAAAAGAAAAGAAATTTATAACTGTTTGTATGTCATTTTTAGAACTAACCTCAAACTGATTATAATTATTTGTTACATCTATTTTTCTAGTAGTTAGAAATATTAATTTAAAAGCTTCAAATAAATTAGTATGTATTCTTTGTTTTAGTTGAAAACAACCTTCATTATTTTTTTTTATCAAAAAAGAACCTTCAGAACAGGTAAACCCTACGATTCAATTTTTAAAGAAAGGTAATAAAGTATAATCATATGGATTTTTAGGCAATTTAGCTGTATCTTTAATATTTTCTTTTAAGGGTATATCCTTAAATATTTTTATATCGTTCGTTAAAATATGCATAGCTAAATTAAATTGATTAATTCTAGTTTCAGTTAAAAAGAATATATCATTATAAATTAATAAAGGAAAAAATACTTCTTGTAACTCAGTTCTATTTATTATTAATTTACAAGTAGGACTCTTTAAATCTTTATACCTATTAATAATACCTAATTTTAAATTAGACTGTATATACTCTAAAGTTGAAATATCCTCTAAATGTAAAGAAATAACCAATTTTATAGTTATAAAACCTTTAGATGTTTTAGTTATTTGAATATAACCATCTCCATCTATTAATCCTGTTAAAAAAGCTAGGAAAGATGAAGGAATAGATATATAATCTCTTTTATTTAATATTTTATTAAACTTTTTCAAGGCATTTTTATGTATATTACCTATAGTAGGTAATATTGAAAATAAAATAAATAAACTAAAAATAAAAACTGTAATTTTTATTGACTCAACGATGTCTTGTCCTATTCATGGTATAGCACTTATTAAATTAGTAATAACTGTAGCTCCTCATAATGACATTTGTCCATAAGGTAACACATACAAACTTACTTTTAAATTAAAAGCAGCGATATCTTTATAGTTCGACTATCACATTTATCTATTTACTAGTAGATAAAAAGTACCGACTGTACATTAAGCAGCATTTCAGCCACCTACTAGTGACCCAGTCTGTCGCGATCCTATGGAAAACCGACGATCTCTTATACCAGTAATTCAGTATACTTTGATCGTTTTCACTAGTATTGCCAAAGAAATTATTTCTTTCTTCAATGACCTTGTCAGGCCATTCTGCTTTAAGTTTTATTTCTTTCCATAAATTGCATAAAACTTATTACTCGCAGGACTATAACTATAATATTAATTATTGTATTATTTACTATAATCAACAATTCAACGTCCCTTTAATAATTTACTAGGACTTTTCAATGTTCTTTGTATAGTTTTAGTAGAACAGTTTAAAGCTTCTGCTGTATCAACTATACTATTAAACTCACCATAAACAGTATTATTTAACTCTTTTACAATGATAGATTTAGAATTCTTTTTCATATTTAAAATCCCTTGTTCTGTATAATTAAACACTTTTCTTTTTAAAGCCGATTCTCTCATAGCTTCTATAGTTTCAGCTGAAAAGGTTTTACCTTTATTTAAATCTCTTATTTGATTTCTACGTACCTCACTATAATTAGTTTTCATTTTTATTCTAGTTACTTCAGTATGTTTATAACCGAAACTAGAACCTGCTTCTGTTAATATATTATAATCAGGTAAAAGAGATTTTATATAGAAGTCCTCTAAATTTAATAACTTCTTATTATTTTCTTGATTTACTATTTCTGGAAACAGTTCTAGTACAATAAAAGAAAAGTTATGTAAACCATATTTCTTGACTGAATTTTTAACTACTTTACTACCTGTTAAATATATCAAATGACTAGTAAATCTTGAATTAAATTTACCAGTAGAAGCTGATCCTATATAATAACTTAAAGTTTCTTTATTTAATATCATATAAATACCGCTAAGTCCTTTAGTTTCCTTGGCTATATTTTTACGTACTCTATCCTCGTTTAGGTTACTATAAATGAAAACAGGATGAAGATCTTTAGATTTTAAGAAATTGTTTACTCTATCAGATTCACCCCTTGGCCTAGCACTGGCTATCCCAGGGCGAAAGGGAGAAGTAGAAAAGTATCTTTTATTATTTAATGTTGTAATTGTTTTAGTATTATAGTCATTTTGGGCTATATTTAAGTAACCCAGGAAACCTGTACCCATCATAAGGATTAAAATTATTGCACCTATTACTCATGCTAATGTTCTAGGAGCTCTGTACGATCCATAGTATAATCCTCTACCTATGTGTAAGTACACTAAGAAGAAGAAAGCTGATGCAGTATTACTGTGTAAGTAACGAACTAATCAACCATTGTTAACATCACGCATTATATGTTCTACAGAATTAAAGGCTTCTGCTACACTTGGGTTATAATGCATTGCTAATGTTACACCTGTTATTATTTGTATTCCTAAGCATAATCCTAATAATGAACCAAAATTTCATAAGTAGTTTATGTTACTAGGTTGTGAATGATCTATTAAGTATGCGTTAAACAACTTTAAAAAAGGATGACTTTTTAATATTCTCATAGTTTTATTTATAAATTTAATTAGATTTTTAATGTATATATATATTATATTTAAAAACTTATATTTTAAACATAAAAACTTATAACTAAGGTAAGCTATATAAACATTTTGTTTAATTATACATTTAAAGATATTTAATAATCTGTAATGTATATACTGCATATTATGCAAATAATAATTATTTTTATTTTTGTTTTTTCATAAGAAGTTAGATTAAGCTTCTTTACCTACGTAATTGCTTATTCCTAATAAAACTGCTACACATGTTACTGTTATAACATTTACTAAGTCTAAGTATACTGATACGAAACTAAATATAGATAAGTAGAAACAAACACCTATTAATATATAAAGAGCATAATCTGTTACAACTCCTTTACTTAATCCGGATATAGTTTTACTTGTTTTAGTTAATATCACGTTCATTCCATATGGACCTACTCATTCTATACTTCCTTTATCTAATACTTTAGTGGTTTGACCTCCTAAATCTAAGACTGTATTAACTATATATTTGTTATAGAATAATTCTACTAAGAAACGTTGGTTAAAGAAACCAAATACATAGTAACCTAATTTAGATAATTTTAAGTTTGTTACAGATTTAGGCATAAATTCAGGATAGATTACAGCTAAAGCTGAAAAACCTACTGTAAAGAAGAATGGTAATAATTTGAAGAATGTAGGCACAGCAAATTCTGTATCTATTAATATTTCATGCATTGGATGTATGAATAGACTATTATCGGTAAAGAATCCTGATCCTAATCCTATAAATATATCTTTAGTTAAGAATCCAAAGTATATAGAGAATATAGCTAATATAACTAATGGTAAACTTAAGAAGATATCCCCTTCGTGAGCATTTTTGTAATAATTTACAGGACCATTAGGATTAGCTAAGAAAGTTAAGTATAACACTTTTACTGAATATAATGTAGTAAATATTGCACCTATAGTGGCAATAAAGTAAACATTAATACTACTAAAGTGATATTGACCATAAGCAGATTCTAATATAAAATCTTTACTATAGAAACCAGTCATAAAAGGGAAGGCTACTAAACTAAGACTAGCTATTAAAATTACTGTATAAGTTAAAGGTAAGAATGAAATTAATCCACCATATCTTCTTAAATCTTGATTATCAGATACGGCGTGTATAACAGCACCTGCACCTAAGAATAATAATCCTTTATAAAAGGCATGATTAATTAAGTGGAATATAGCAATATTATATGAAGATAATCCTATAGCTATAACCATCATACCTAATTGCGAAAGTTTACTATTATAATAATTTATTATAACGTAAAATGGACCATTTCTTTATTAGTTTATATATTTTTCTCATTTATCTTTAAATTTCACTCACTCTTGAAATTTTATAATATCTTCATTCTTTTTAGATAGTCTTACTAAATAAAATTCTTTTATAAGATTAATTCTTTTCATTTTTTCTGTTTTTAACGGATATTTTGTAAAATAATTATCTATTAAATTAAATAGTTCAGCTTTTCTGTATATAATATACTTAAAAGCTTCTATTTTAGGACTTAAAATATCAATTCTTCCTCCGTATATGTTCACTAAGGGTTCTAAAATATATTTATTCTTTTGTGATATACCTATAAAGACTTGACCTGATGATTCACTAAAATAAATAGAACCATCACTATCTATTAATCCACTTAATCAACCATTATTAAAAGTAAGATCTTTTGAATATTTTAATTTTATATCAAATTTTACACATAATTTATTCATTTGTAATAAACGTGTAGGATTTCTTATTAATCCATTTATATCATTAATTAATGCTATTAAACCTTTTCTATTTCTTAACTTATATTTTAATGCATTAGCATTAGATATTTCTTTTACGCTACCCCCATATAAATGTTGTATTAAGAAAAGTACTTTTTTATCTCTAACATCCATAGTTATTTCACAACTATTGTATCCATTTTTAGATAATAAAAAATAGCCATCCCCGTCTATTATACCAGCTAACCATTCTTTAGTTGCAATATCATTAAATTTATTAACTAGATTAGTAGACATTTTTCTTTTAAAACAATATCTATTAATAACTTGTGTCTTAAACATAAAATTTGAAGAAGTAATATTGTTAGAAGTAATCAAGATATCTTTTTTAAAGATAAGAACCATTAAATTAAATTTTATTAATTCAATAAAAACTAATATCAAACGTATGGCCTCTGAGATTCCTACTAACTTACTGATAATTTGAGACTTTCACCTTTTTGATATAAATACTAATTTTATATGTAATCTTTTAATGATAGATGAATTATAAAATTTCAAATTATAGTGATTAAATAAATAATCACGAGCTTTGGTTATCTGCGAATTGGCTAAATTGTAAATAGCTTCTACGCATATAGTTTGATGCCTGAATGTTTCTAAGTGAAAAAAACATTCTCGAGCCAATTGACTCATTGTAGAATAAGCAATAATTTTTTTAATATCTTGTTGGAATAATCCAATTAAAGAACTAAATACTGTAGTAACAGCACCTAATCATAAACATATTAATAAAACTGTTGAACTGTATTCTATTAAAGGTGATGAACGTATTAATAAATAAACTCCTGCTGTAACCATAGTAGCAGCGTGAATTAATGCAGATACAGGTGTAGGCGATTATGTTGATTTATAATATATATTAATTATAAATACGCAGTTAATTACTTAACTGATCGGACTATATCTTCATTTACATTGAAAGATGATGTGTTTAAGTTATTTTTTGGAATTTAAATATAGCTCTGTTATATCATATATATGATTATAAATGGAAAATGCAATATATATAGACATAAAGCACGAAAATATTAATAAAGTTGCTCCGATTGTCATTCATATCCAATTTGTTTTACTTATTACGTTAACTGATTTAATAAAATAGGTATGAACCCGTTCACCTCATAAATGTTTTAGGAATATAAATTTATGATTATTCTTAGCTACTATGCTATAAACATGAGAGATTAATAACAAATAAAGAATAACAGGAATACAACATCTTAATATTAAAACGGCAATTAAAAACTGAATAGTATCATCCTCTAAACTATAATTTGTTAAAGTCTTTTTAGAAGAATCAATATCGTGACATATTCTTGCTATAATATCTATGTCTTCAAGAATACAATAAGCCAAATATACAGAAATTGTACTTACTATAACAGCCGAAGCTCAAATAGCCAATATAACTCTTATATTATGACGTTTATTAATATAAAAATAAATTAACAATAATAATAGCAATAGTACTACAATACTTATTATAATATTTCAATTAAGAAAAGACATTATATTGTCTATATTATCTCCTTCTTCTATCATAGATTTGGCTGGAAAGGTATCACTCTTATTGTCAGAATCACTCTTATTAGAAGAACTATTAGCAGCGTTCTTTTGAGCCACTGTATTTAAGTAATTTGTAGCCACAAAGGCAGTTCCTCCTACAATACCACTAGCTGCAGTGTAAGCCACTTTTGCTCCAAGAGGCATTGAAGCAGCTACTTTAGTTTTAGATAAAGCATATATTCCTGCGGAAACTGCACTACCTAAACCAACACTAGTTCCTTTTTCTTCAGGTATTGTTATATTAGGGTTATGTAAATGAATTTCAGGGTTATTAACACTAAGGTTATTATTAGAAGCATTTAACTTAGGCGTCTCCTTGACTTTTTGTATGTTTTCGTTTATATCCTCATTGGCCATACATAAAACAGGTGAAAATACATCATTCAGAATATCATGAATTAATATATATATTACATAGCATACTAATAAAAATAATATAACTAAAAAATATTTATTCTTTATAATAACCTTAAGTATATTACTTTCTAATATTTGTTGTTTATTACTTAGTTTATTCATATTATTTTTATATTTTTTAATTAATGTAAAACCTTCAATACTAGTATGTTTTTTATTAATTATTAATTTATATATTTTTATCCAGTTAAAGTATGTAATATACTTCTTAGTTTTTAAAGAAAAGACAGAAAAATATTCTACAATAGGAGATAACTTTGTAGTATTTACTACAACATTATAACCATCATAACTTTGTATAAAATGCTTTTTACCTCCAACAATACTTGCTAAATAATCCATATTTTCTGGATTACCTTTTTGCTGCGCAAGCTCTAAAATATATCTTAATCTAATTAAACTAGCTGTTTTAGTCTTATTTTCGCATATAGAGCAAGTAAAACAACCTTCTGCATCAGTAAACCCTGATAATCAAGAATCGTTTAAACTAGGTTTGAAGTCTTTGTCTAAATATAATATATTTTCCTTATATTTTATATTAAAAGCTTCTAGTCATAGTTTAAATTGTTTTCTTCTACTTTCAAGAAAAATACTTCCATTGAATATAGAAATAATCTTGAATAAATTCTCTTTATCTCTAACTCTATAACAGTGAGTATTTCTATTAGAGTCTTGAACTCTAACTACACCAAATCCTAACATTTTTTTTATCATAAATAAAACTTGAGCATCATTACTAGATTGTGTAATTCTAAATTCTAAGTATCCATCTTTATTAATTATAAAAGATCCATCTCCTTCGACAAACCCTATAAATCATAATTTGAATCCATCATCTTTCAATGTAAATGCTTCACGTGTAGTCTCTGAGGAACTTATATATAAATTTCCTGCGGATTGTCCTTCATCTTGGATTTTTCCGAATAAATTATATCTAAGTGGACCAAGATTTATAACAGGATGTTCCCGCATATAGTGAAGTTTAAGGAGAGCCCTACCAAACAAACCCTCCATAGCCATAGGTAATCATATATGAAGACCTACTTGTGAACTTTTTGCCATAGCACCTATTAATAAGCAAATTCCTATTATTGTTATAATATTTTCATTAATGTAAGGAGCAACTGAAAATACTGTACTATAATCTAAATTCTAAACTTATAACTTTTCAGTTATAACTGGACTATATCTTCACCCTTAAGGGGTATAACGTGTAGTCTCTGAGGAGCCTTTAAATAATTAATTATTTTTTAGTTTCCTGCGGATTGTCCATTTTCACTCTAACTTTTAACAACGTTAGAAATCTATTTTTTTTAATTTTTAAGTTTTGTGTACACAATTATATAAAGTTTTCACAATAATCTATAAAAAAACTTTAGGAGTTTCCCGCATATAGTTATATAATAAGAGAGACATTACTATCTCCCACGGCAATTTATTTAAATTGTAAAGAATTCAAATGTGAAAAATCAAATACTTTTTTCTTAGTATTAAACTCATTTTTAATAGCTTTTATTCTTTCTAAGTTCTCTTTATTTAAAGATCCCCGATGAAGATCTTGAACAAGGCATCAATCTTTATATGCTAGATATTTAGATGAATACAAAGGGTAATTATCAAAATAATTACGAAGTATTTCAAGGCTTCTTGAGTTATGGGCCACTGCAACAAAAGCGTAAAATACTTTATCTTCTGTCTTTCTAGTTCTAGTATATAAATTTACTGTAAAAAATTCAGCAATTTCACTCATTACTTTAAAAAAGCTAGACCCACCTTGTTCTAAAGTAACTTCTCTCGAGTAATTTTGTTTTACTTCTATTCTAAAAGAAGTTTGAACACTTGTTCTTAAAAATACTCCATTTTTTTTACGATCGTAGATAGTTATACCGAAACAACCATCGGCATCTGTAAATCCCGCTAATCAATTATTACTATCTAAAGAAGAAGAATCTATACCTAATAATGGTATAGAGCTACTATCTTTTTCATTTATTCAATTAATAGCTCTATGTAGTGCTTCTATTTTAGGTGTACGCATATGACCGTTAATTAAATTAATTATTTTTAATACTTCCTGTTTAGCCAAAATTTGTAATAATATATGACCTACATTAGATCTATCTATTATTTTACCTACTTTTAATTCAGTAGATAATTTTTCAGCTAAAGGTTTATCCTTAATATTAAAAGCAATAATAATCTTAGGTCTGTACTCTTTTTTTTGTGTATTTTTATCATGGACTGCTATGTGTCCATCTCCTTCAATTAGTCCGGCTAAATAAGGAGCAAAAAATGAATTAGAATACTTTCTAATTTGAGTATAAGATGTAAGATTAAAGTGATAAGTACAAGCTTGTAAAATAGTTGTTTTAGGTAAGCCCACTCTACTTATATAGCTTTTACTTAATGAAGTATTTTTTTGATTTTTTTTTATGAATAATTTACAATTTTTTCTGTTACCTAAAGATCATAATAATATTAACATACCTATTGTTAAGAAAGCATCACCAACTCTGTTAGTTAAAAATGCTGATAATGAACTTTGGTTAGCTGCGATTCTAGTAAATCAGAAACTAACTAAAAGGTATGAACAAACTCCAACCAAATCTTAAAATTATATACATAAAGAGCTAGTATATAATCCCTGTACTTCAAAATTAAGCCTTGGTATATCTATAAAGATATAAAGATTCCGACTGTGCATTAAGCAGCATCTCAGCCACCCACCGTTGAACCAGTCTGTCGCGATCAATAAAATAACCGACGATCTTTAAGCTAACTCTGCCTAGTTAATCGTTTACAACGATATCGCTAATAATAATTAGAACTTTACGTTAGGATATATCTTCTATTTTATTATTCCTTGATATATCTTTATTATTAACTATAATTAAATTTTATATAACATAGATTTATGCATATATGGTCCTACTATATCGACTAATTTTACTTTTTGACGTTTATGTATATAAATAACTCATTGATTAAATGTTTTTTCTTCTAATCTGCTTGTTAATTGAAAATTCTTATATAAAACTTCTTGAATATATACTAATTGTTCTTTTTTAAAAGCTCTAGTATGTAAAATAGTTTGATTATAAAAAGATTTACTTCCATCATCCATAATTCAATAAGCTAACCCTCTAGGTGTTAATAATTCACCTAGGTTATTAGGTATTATTTTTAATTTATTAACATAAAACAAATCATAATAATAATTTAAACAAGGCATAGCTAAAGTTCTAAAATATAAAGATTGAGTTGTAGTATTTCTCTTTTTATATTGTCTAGTTAATATAGTGGATTCCATAGCAGTCAATGGTTTTAATAACTCATATAAACTTTCTAAATATTCAATTTTTTTAGGATAAGATTGTTCTATTCTAAGTCTTGTATTATGACTAAGTTTAGATCTTTCTAAAAATCCATCTCCTAATATAATACCTATTAATGCTTCTTTTTGAATATTGGTTAATATATAGTTGTCTTTATATTCTTTAGAATATTTTGTATTAATAGAGTAATATCTTTTCTGAATAGGCAAATTAATATAAAATTTATATGTTTTGTTATTATTAAAATTTAATCATTTAAGGCCATTATGGTAACCTTCTCAACCAACGAACATTACTAAATAATTATTTCCTGTTACTAATATGATCATCATAAAAGTGAATAAACTTAAATAACTAAAGAATCTTTGACTATGAGGATCATGACTCATATAACCTATAGAGTAAAAGTGTACTAGAGTACTAATTACTAATACAGGTATTAACATTGATACTGTTAAGCTATCAAATTGGAAATTTCATACCATATTAAATGATTCACTGTCTAATCATTTAAATAAAGTTATAGAAACAGGATTATTACTAAATCCTATTTCAAAGAAACCGATAACGGCTAATACTGTAGTTGCTAATATACTTGAACAACCAATTATACGACTACCTGTCACACCGACTTTTCTACCAAAAAATCCGGATACTATAGATCCTAATAAAGGTAATATAATAATACTTAAATACATTATTTATATTCTATTGCGATACTTCCTCTTCGTTTTTCCCCTTTGCCTTAGGATATTCTTCCTTTAGGCGGGCTGGGTATTTCCATAACCTTTCAGTTATGCCTGACTATATCTTAAGCAAATAATTATACAGAATTATTTACCAATCTCCATTTAGTCGATGAACTGCATACCTTTATCCTTAAAAGACAGTTGGTACTTGGCTGCGGATAATCTATTTCATTTCTTCATACAAATCGTTTTTACCTTACAACGAGTCATTACCTGTTCCATTAATTACATTACTGTATTAACTTGGTAGATTTGTCTTTAAGAATTTCCCGCAATTTGAAGATTTTGCCTTATTAAAAAAATAAGACTAGGCAAAGGTTCACTTCACCTTGACCAATACTATTCTAGCCCCTTATACTAATTATTAATATTAAGATAATTATTTTTTAATTTTATTTTTTAATTTTAATATTTTATTTAAACCTTATTCACTTAAATGTTCTTTATTTTTAATCATAAAAGCTGTATGTTTAAAATTTATATAATTTGAACATTTAGATCCTACTATAAAATACTGTTCAAAGAAAGGAATAATATGTTCAATTATATGATCAATTCTTGTCACAATAAATTCACAAAGATCACGATTTTTATAATCATTTATATAACCACAAGAAAAAAAATTAATAAAGTGTTTTAATAATAGTATATCTCTTCTATCTTGAGCTATAGAAAACATACAGATGCCGATAAGCCACTTTTAGTATCAGATTTTTGTATTGCTATATAGAAATTAGATTCCCCTGTAGCAAAACCTGCTATTCATTCAGGAGACATAGAACTATAGGTTATATTAACATTTGGTTTATTTAAAGGGATAGTGTTAGGAAAAGCTTCTTTCAAATTTTCAGATAGACCTCAGTTAATAGATGCTTTTATGTTTACTATCTTTTCCAAACCTACTAAAGTACTATGTTCTTTTTCTTTCATAAGTGAAACTATTTGTTTAAATAAAATATAATCTAAATATTTTTTTGTAAATAAAGGATAATTATCAAAATGAGGTATTATCACATCAATTAAATCTTTAAAAGTACTAACTCTAAATTCTACAGTAGATTTATTATTAGGTTCAGATAAATAACCTATACCTCCAAAGAATTTTTGCACTGATTTAATTAAATCCCTATCTTTTTCATGCATCTTTATTTGAATTCTTGGTTGAATAGTTCAACCAATTTTATATCTAGAATTTTTAAGAATTGTTACTACAAAAGAACTTTCAGCATCAAAAAGCCCAGTTATAAACCAAGGATTTAAGGTTGAATTATTATTTCTTATTGTAGAATACTTTCTTATTTGATTCAATAAAATTATATTATTTTTATCGTAATTAGCTTTACTATTATTTACTAAAGCTATATAATTAGTTATAGAAGAATATCTTAGTCTATAAAAGGCTACTAAAATAGCCAAACCTAAAGCAGATTCTGCACCGGCAACTACTATAATGTATATAGCATATGTTTGCCCTATTATATCATCAAGATTAATAGAACTTGTTAATATTAGGAATGTTATAGATAATAGCATTATTTCTATAGAAATAAGCATTAATATTATATTTTTTCTGTTAAATACGAATCCTAAAATTCCTATTAAAAAAAGTACTAAAGTTAAACTCATATTTTTTAATTAAATATTTAATCAAATTATTCTACCTTTGGCTCTTCTTAGTTTTGAAGTAAAAACAGGACTTCTGTGCCAAGGATTTCTTCATCTATTAGATGAAGAAATTAAAAACCGAGGGGAACATGTTTAGTATAGACACTATAAATGAAACTATACTAGAGGCATCATAGACTCGAACTACAAATGTGATGGCCGTAACATCAAGTTTTACCATTAAACTAATACCTCTTTTAACTGATAATATTGTTATCAGATAAAATATGCAATCTAAGCATAGCTGCACAAGCTTAAATTAAGCGTTGTATAATCAGTGAACAAATTTGTCTATATTTACAGATTCTATAACTATAGGCATTGAACTGTGTAAAATCCCACATATTTCTGAACATTGCAAGTTGTCTCTACATTTATTTAATGTAAAGGATGATTTTTTAGCTAACTTATTAACGTTATATGATATTAATAAAATAAAGTATTTTTAACCTTTATCTAGTTATTTATAAGCAAAAGAATAATTTTTATAAATTTTACCATCTTTTAAACGAAGATATAAAAATTTTCTATCTAACTTAATGTTTAGAGTATCAAAGTATTTAATTGTATCAAGAATACTTTTAAATTCTTTCTCAAAATTTTCTCCTCTTACTATTATAGGTTTATTTTTTTTATTAATTTTTAATGAATTTAAGTCTGTATTAACTTTTAATTTTTTATATTCATTAAGAATTAATCCTACTTCTTCAAAATTATCAGGTAAAGTATTCTCTGAGTATTTACACAAGAAATTATGAAATACTTTTTCATTTTTTATATATTTGGTTAGAGTGTCTCTTTTAATAGTTAAACCTAATTCTCTTAAATATTCAATACAAGATGTTAAAGAATCGAAATTTAAAGTATGACCTCCAGAATCTACAAATGTATTTCCTTCTTTAATTTCTAATTCGACTGAAATACTTCTACGAGTTCCTAATCTATAATTATTTTGTCTTTCTTTTGCCATCATATCTACTAAATCTTCTATAGTAATATTGCTTATTAAAGCAGTAGATATAGGATAACTTAATAACAAGAATTTATTAAGATATGGTATTTTAGAATCTATATAATTTTTACTAGTTTTTGTGTGTATTTTTAATACTCTTTTTAACTCTATTTTGGATTTAGCATGATAATAGAGAGTACTACATGCTAGATCATATACATAAACAGGATTACCTTTTGAGGATCCTGCATTAACAACTCTTAGTGTATTTAAGTTAAATTCTTTATCTAATAAATAATACTGTTCTAATATTAAAGAATCTTGATTACTAAATTTATTACTATCTAATTTAAATATTATTAATTTAAAAGCTTTTAGTCCTTCTTTGTAAAGTAAAGGCAAAAATTTACCACTTAAAGGAATATCTCCTTTGAAATAGTAATCTATTCTACGTCTTAATAAATTAGATGAGCCTACATATTTTTGATATGAATCTTTATGTATAAAGATATATACACCAGGGAAACCTTTATTTTTAGATTTACCCGCTAATTGATCTAAAAGTTTATTATTTTCCAGTGTTGTTATAGGAAGGTCCATTTCAATACCTTTAACTTTTAATAATTCTTCTAATTTTGATTCAGTAACTGATATATTTTTATTTAATAATACTTTATTAATAGCTGATGAAGTAGTAGGTTTTCCACTATTTATATGCTCTAACGCTAAAGACTCAGGGTTATTTACCAAAGGTCTAATGAAATTAAAAGATCTACTTGAACTAAAGCATCTAGTAAAAGATACAGCAGCTATAGAACCTAATATTACACGTTTATTTAATATGAAGTGGTTATTATAAATACTTTTACAAATCGTATTATGCAATATTACAATAGTCTTTTATATGAAAGACAAGTGCTTCTTGTGTTAGTATTAATCATTTATTTTACATTAAAATAAGTTTAACAAACTATCGTAGAGATCCCTAAATATAATTAATAAATTAATATATATCTATTTAACAAAAAATATCAATAATGATATTTTTCTGCACTCTTTCAAGTGGGGGTTGACTATACCTTAAGCATTATTAATAATAATAACACCAACCACCGTCTAGTCGATGAACTGCACACCTAGTTAGGTGCTTGGCTGCGGATTGTCCATTGAATAATAAATCTTGATTTTACCATACCACGAGTCATTACCTGTGCCATAAGTTATGTTACCATACTTACTTGGTTAAGATTTCTTTAGGAGTTTCCCGCAATTTGATGATTTTTAACTATAGGTTCACTACAGTTTTGGCCATTGTTCAATAAGACCATAAAATACACCTTCTCTGTTAATAAATACTGATACTTGATTTAATCTACCAGGGTATGCATCAGTTTTTATACCTAATGAAGGACATGCGAATGAGTGTATAACGTCTCCAGATGTTATAACAAATCTGATGTGTGTTAATTCAGGTACTATAACTCTGTTATCAACTTCTAACATTCTCAATCCACCGTCTTCTAAGTCTGATTCTGGTACGATATATGAATCAAATTCTATAAATTCTTCATTAGAATCTATAAAATCAGGATATTGGTAGCTTCAATATCATTGATGCAATATGCATTAAGGTGATGGTGTTTATCTTTAGTATTTATATTATGAGTAACCCAATTTATATTTCATACTAGGAATTAAATAAGGAACTGTTAACTCTCTAAGTTTGGATAAAGATACTACTTTTATATAAATAGCATATTTATCTTTAGGCCTATTACCTCCTTTTTTAGATAATATTTGAACGGTACAATCTAAATCAAACTTTACTTTAAACATTTGAGCAAGAAGTTTTACTTCTTCAAAAGTAAAATTATTAGTAGCTATTCTGACGCTTTTTGATCCAGATACTCAACCTCCGTCATCCATTATAAGAATAGCTAAAGACATAGGAGTTAAATAATTTATTAATTCAGGAGATATTAATTTAATACGCTCTTTGTAAAATAAATCATAAAGTCAATTTAAGCTTCTGAAAGTAAAAAGATCAAATTCATATCCTATATAAGTTTTTTTTTCATTAAGGCTATTTATTAAAACAGTTCTATATTCTCTAGGACCAGCTTTGGTACAATAACCCCTAGTAAAAAAGAAATCATATAATCAATAAATATAATCTTTATGTTTTGCACTTTGTTTAAACCTAAAATTAGTTCCTTTATCTAAAACTTTTGTTTGATAAGCATATCCATCTCCCAGAAGACAACCAACTAAAACACTAATAACCTCTTGATCATGAGGACCTATTCTACTGATAGTTTTCATTTTAGTATGAAATTGTCTAGTTTGTAATCCAAATTTTTTGGAAGAGTGCAGTTGTAATAAAACAACTTGTCGACTGTACATTAAGCAACTGTAAAGTTACCCACAAGTGACCCAGTCTGTGGCAATAAACAATAAAAAACAAATTATCTACTGACAGTCTTGTATTATTATTAGATATTGAAAAATAATAATATGTTAACTGTTTTCACTCATGTCGCCTAAGAAAATATATATTCTCTTAAAGATCTCTGTCGAGATCTTAGATATTAATAAATTGAAACTTTTCCTGACAAATAGTTAATTAATTATGGCTCTATTAATTAATTACTTCTTTTTATTAACATCACGACTATTATATATATATGTTGAAGTAAAAACTTCGGTTAAAAGAACTTATACTTTTTCATTATTTAAGCCTAATTTATATCTCATACTAAAATGTATATAAGGTAATATTGTATTTCTCAACTTAGGTATAGAATCTTTTGTAATATATACGGAGTATCTACCGTCAATTTTTTGAACTGTACAATTTAAATTATAAAGTTTAGTTAAGAGATTAGCTAGTAATTTTACCTCTTCTAATTCAAAACAATTTGTAGTGATTCTAACTCCGTAGTTAACTCAACAACCATCATCCATAACCCAAATAGCTAAAGCTAAAGGTGTTAAATATTGCTCTATTTGAGGATTTATATACTTTATACCTTTTTTATAAAATAATTTGTGTATTCAATTAAAACTTCTAAAAGTAAAAGTATTAAATTCATAACCAGAATATTCTATACCTTTAAGTTTTCTTGTATATTTTCTAGGTTGTAAATTAGAACAATAACCTCTTGTATGGAAAAAATCATAAAGTCAAAACAAGTAATCAATATGTTTGCCACTTTGTCTATAACAAATTCTAGTTCCTTCTATTGTTCTTGCATTAGCGTAAGCATCCCCCAATAGAGAACCTATGATTATAGATAAAACTTCTTTATTATGAGGTCCTATCCTACTAGAAGCTCTTACCTTAGTATGAAATGTTTTAATACAATATAAATTATTATATTTATTTAAATTTTTTAGTCTATGATTAAAACTTAAAATATTCGTACCTTTAACTTGAGCTAGTTTATTCGATACTAAAGTATTGTTTTTTTCTCCATATCTGGCTTCTTTTATTTTATTTAATATATATAATTTAAGGCCACCTATAAAAAAGAAACCTTCTGCTATTACAGTCATTGAAGGATCGTTAACTTCATCCATTAAATATAATAATTTGAATGAAGGGAATGCAATTAATATTAATATAACAGCTGGTGTTATAGTTCATATTAATTCGATTAAAGTCAAAATTCTTATGTAATTTCTTACATAACTGGACTATATCTTACCTATTTTTATAGGTTTCCACGTGTAGTCTCTGAGGATCCTACTAAGATATTCAAAATATCTGTTGGTTTCCTGCTGATTATCCATTGTTATATCCATTAAGATTGTCACTGTTATAAAGTACTTAAGGCTTTAGGAGTTTCCAGCATATAGTGGAATTTTATTCATAGTTATTTTAATTTTTTTTAATAAGTTTAGTGCTACGCAGAAAATTTATATCTATCTTTATATATTTCTCCCGAGTTCCTATATTTTATAATAGTACTACCGCTTATATCTAAGAATTTACCTGCTCTTCTGGCAGAATAAAACTTTATTAATAGCTGATGAAGTAGTAGGTTTTCCACTATTTATATGCTCTAACGCTAAAGACTCAGGGTTATTTACCAAAGGTCTAATGAAATTAAAAGATCTACTTGAACTAAAGCATCTAGTAAAAGATACAGCAGCTATAGAACCTAATATTACACGTTTATTTAATATGAAGTGGTTATTATAAATACTTTTACAAATCGTATTATGCAATATTACAATAGTCTTTTATATGAAAGACAAGTGCTTCTTGTGTTAGTATTAATCATTTATTTTACATTAAAATAAGTTTAACAAACTATCGTAGAGATCCCTAAATATAATTAATAAATTAATATATATCTATTTAACAAAAAATATCAATAATGATATTTTTCTGCACTCTTTCAAGTGGGGGTTGACTATACCTTAAGCATTATTAATAATAATAACACCAACCACCGTCTAGTCGATGAACTGCACACCTAGTTAGGTGCTTGGCTGCGGATTGTCCATTGAATAATAAATCTTGATTTTACCATACCACGAGTCATTACCTGTGCCATAAGTTATGTTACCATACTTACTTGGTTAAGATTTCTTTAGGAGTTTCCCGCAATTTGATGATTTTTAACTATAGGTTCACTACAGTTTTGGCCATTGTTCAATAAGACCATAAAATACACCTTCTCTGTTAATAAATACTGATACTTGATTTAATCTACCAGGGTATGCATCAGTTTTTATACCTAATGAAGGACATGCGAATGAGTGTATAACGTCTCCAGATGTTATAACAAATCTGATGTGTGTTAATTCAGGTACTATAACTCTGTTATCAACTTCTAACATTCTCAATCCACCGTCTTCTAAGTCTGATTCTGGTACGATATATGAATCAAATTCTATAAATTCTTCATTAGAATCTATAAAATCAGGATATTGGTAGCTTCAATATCATTGATGCAATATGCATTAAGGTGATGGTGTTTATCTTTAGTATTTATATTATGAGTAACCCAATTTATATTTCATACTAGGAATTAAATAAGGAACTGTTAACTCTCTAAGTTTGGATAAAGATACTACTTTTATATAAATAGCATATTTATCTTTAGGCCTATTACCTCCTTTTTTAGATAATATTTGAACGGTACAATCTAAATCAAACTTTACTTTAAACATTTGAGCAAGAAGTTTTACTTCTTCAAAAGTAAAATTATTAGTAGCTATTCTGACGCTTTTTGATCCAGATACTCAACCTCCGTCATCCATTATAAGAATAGCTAAAGACATAGGAGTTAAATAATTTATTAATTCAGGAGATATTAATTTAATACGCTCTTTGTAAAATAAATCATAAAGTCAATTTAAGCTTCTGAAAGTAAAAAGATCAAATTCATATCCTATATAAGTTTTTTTTTCATTAAGGCTATTTATTAAAACAGTTCTATATTCTCTAGGACCAGCTTTGGTACAATAACCCCTAGTAAAAAAGAAATCATATAATCAATAAATATAATCTTTATGTTTTGCACTTTGTTTAAACCTAAAATTAGTTCCTTTATCTAAAACTTTTGTTTGATAAGCATATCCATCTCCCAGAAGACAACCAACTAAAACACTAATAACCTCTTGATCATGAGGACCTATTCTACTGATAGTTTTCATTTTAGTATGAAATTGTCTAGTTTGTAATCCAAATTTTTTGGAAGAGTGCAGTTGTAATAAAACAACTTGTCGACTGTACATTAAGCAACTGTAAAGTTACCCACAAGTGACCCAGTCTGTGGCAATAAACAATAAAAAACAAATTATCTACTGACAGTCTTGTATTATTATTAGATATTGAAAAATAATAATATGTTAACTGTTTTCACTCATGTCGCCTAAGAAAATATATATTCTCTTAAAGATCTCTGTCGAGATCTTAGATATTAATAAATTGAAACTTTTCCTGACAAATAGTTAATTAATTATGGCTCTATTAATTAATTACTTCTTTTTATTAACATCACGACTATTATATATATATGTTGAAGTAAAAACTTCGGTTAAAAGAACTTATACTTTTTCATTATTTAAGCCTAATTTATATCTCATACTAAAATGTATATAAGGTAATATTGTATTTCTCAACTTAGGTATAGAATCTTTTGTAATATATACGGAGTATCTACCGTCAATTTTTTGAACTGTACAATTTAAATTATAAAGTTTAGTTAAGAGATTAGCTAGTAATTTTACCTCTTCTAATTCAAAACAATTTGTAGTGATTCTAACTCCGTAGTTAACTCAACAACCATCATCCATAACCCAAATAGCTAAAGCTAAAGGTGTTAAATATTGCTCTATTTGAGGATTTATATACTTTATACCTTTTTTATAAAATAATTTGTGTATTCAATTAAAACTTCTAAAAGTAAAAGTATTAAATTCATAACCAGAATATTCTATACCTTTAAGTTTTCTTGTATATTTTCTAGGTTGTAAATTAGAACAATAACCTCTTGTATGGAAAAAATCATAAAGTCAAAACAAGTAATCAATATGTTTGCCACTTTGTCTATAACAAATTCTAGTTCCTTCTATTGTTCTTGCATTAGCGTAAGCATCCCCCAATAGAGAACCTATGATTATAGATAAAACTTCTTTATTATGAGGTCCTATCCTACTAGAAGCTCTTACCTTAGTATGAAATGTTTTAATACAATATAAATTATTATATTTATTTAAATTTTTTAGTCTATGATTAAAACTTAAAATATTCGTACCTTTAACTTGAGCTAGTTTATTCGATACTAAAGTATTGTTTTTTTCTCCATATCTGGCTTCTTTTATTTTATTTAATATATATAATTTAAGGCCACCTATAAAAAAGAAACCTTCTGCTATTACAGTCATTGAAGGATCGTTAACTTCATCCATTAAATATAATAATTTGAATGAAGGGAATGCAATTAATATTAATATAACAGCTGGTGTTATAGTTCATATTAATTCGATTAAAGTCAAAATTCTTATGTAATTTCTTACATAACTGGACTATATCTTACCTATTTTTATAGGTTTCCACGTGTAGTCTCTGAGGATCCTACTAAGATATTCAAAATATCTGTTGGTTTCCTGCTGATTATCCATTGTTATATCCATTAAGATTGTCACTGTTATAAAGTACTTAAGGCTTTAGGAGTTTCCAGCATATAGTGGAATTTTATTCATAGTTATTTTAATTTTTTTTAATAAGTTTAGTGCTACGCAGAAAATTTATATCTATCTTTATATATTTCTCCCGAGTTCCTATATTTTATAATAGTACTACCGCTTATATCTAAGAATTTACCTGCTCTTCTGGCAGAATAATACTTATTAATAGCTGATGAAGTAGTAGGTTTTCCACTATTTATATGCTCTAACGCTAAAGACTCAGGGTTATTTACCAAAGGTCTAATGAAATTAAAAGATCTACTTGAACTAAAGCATCTAGTAAAAGATACAGCAGCTATAGAACCTAATATTACACGTTTATTTAATATGAAGTGGTTATTATAAATACTTTTACAAATCGTATTATGCAATATTACAATAGTCTTTTATATGAAAGACAAGTGCTTCTTGTGTTAGTATTAATCATTTATTTTACATTAAAATAAGTTTAACAAACTATCGTAGAGATCCCTAAATATAATTAATAAATTAATATATATCTATTTAACAAAAAATATCAATAATGATATTTTTCTGCACTCTTTCAAGTGGGGGTTGACTATACCTTAAGCATTATTAATAATAATAACACCAACCACCGTCTAGTCGATGAACTGCACACCTAGTTAGGTGCTTGGCTGCGGATTGTCCATTGAATAATAAATCTTGATTTTACCATACCACGAGTCATTACCTGTGCCATAAGTTATGTTACCATACTTACTTGGTTAAGATTTCTTTAGGAGTTTCCCGCAATTTGATGATTTTTAACTATAGGTTCACTACAGTTTTGGCCATTGTTCAATAAGACCATAAAATACACCTTCTCTGTTAATAAATACTGATACTTGATTTAATCTACCAGGGTATGCATCAGTTTTTATACCTAATGAAGGACATGCGAATGAGTGTATAACGTCTCCAGATGTTATAACAAATCTGATGTGTGTTAATTCAGGTACTATAACTCTGTTATCAACTTCTAACATTCTCAATCCACCGTCTTCTAAGTCTGATTCTGGTACGATATATGAATCAAATTCTATAAATTCTTCATTAGAATCTATAAAATCAGGATATTGGTAGCTTCAATATCATTGATGCAATATGCATTAAGGTGATGGTGTTTATCTTTAGTATTTATATTATGAGTAACCCAATTTATATTTCATACTAGGAATTAAATAAGGAACTGTTAACTCTCTAAGTTTGGATAAAGATACTACTTTTATATAAATAGCATATTTATCTTTAGGCCTATTACCTCCTTTTTTAGATAATATTTGAACGGTACAATCTAAATCAAACTTTACTTTAAACATTTGAGCAAGAAGTTTTACTTCTTCAAAAGTAAAATTATTAGTAGCTATTCTGACGCTTTTTGATCCAGATACTCAACCTCCGTCATCCATTATAAGAATAGCTAAAGACATAGGAGTTAAATAATTTATTAATTCAGGAGATATTAATTTAATACGCTCTTTGTAAAATAAATCATAAAGTCAATTTAAGCTTCTGAAAGTAAAAAGATCAAATTCATATCCTATATAAGTTTTTTTTTCATTAAGGCTATTTATTAAAACAGTTCTATATTCTCTAGGACCAGCTTTGGTACAATAACCCCTAGTAAAAAAGAAATCATATAATCAATAAATATAATCTTTATGTTTTGCACTTTGTTTAAACCTAAAATTAGTTCCTTTATCTAAAACTTTTGTTTGATAAGCATATCCATCTCCCAGAAGACAACCAACTAAAACACTAATAACCTCTTGATCATGAGGACCTATTCTACTGATAGTTTTCATTTTAGTATGAAATTGTCTAGTTTGTAATCCAAATTTTTTGGAAGAGTGCAGTTGTAATAAAACAACTTGTCGACTGTACATTAAGCAACTGTAAAGTTACCCACAAGTGACCCAGTCTGTGGCAATAAACAATAAAAAACAAATTATCTACTGACAGTCTTGTATTATTATTAGATATTGAAAAATAATAATATGTTAACTGTTTTCACTCATGTCGCCTAAGAAAATATATATTCTCTTAAAGATCTCTGTCGAGATCTTAGATATTAATAAATTGAAACTTTTCCTGACAAATAGTTAATTAATTATGGCTCTATTAATTAATTACTTCTTTTTATTAACATCACGACTATTATATATATATGTTGAAGTAAAAACTTCGGTTAAAAGAACTTATACTTTTTCATTATTTAAGCCTAATTTATATCTCATACTAAAATGTATATAAGGTAATATTGTATTTCTCAACTTAGGTATAGAATCTTTTGTAATATATACGGAGTATCTACCGTCAATTTTTTGAACTGTACAATTTAAATTATAAAGTTTAGTTAAGAGATTAGCTAGTAATTTTACCTCTTCTAATTCAAAACAATTTGTAGTGATTCTAACTCCGTAGTTAACTCAACAACCATCATCCATAACCCAAATAGCTAAAGCTAAAGGTGTTAAATATTGCTCTATTTGAGGATTTATATACTTTATACCTTTTTTATAAAATAATTTGTGTATTCAATTAAAACTTCTAAAAGTAAAAGTATTAAATTCATAACCAGAATATTCTATACCTTTAAGTTTTCTTGTATATTTTCTAGGTTGTAAATTAGAACAATAACCTCTTGTATGGAAAAAATCATAAAGTCAAAACAAGTAATCAATATGTTTGCCACTTTGTCTATAACAAATTCTAGTTCCTTCTATTGTTCTTGCATTAGCGTAAGCATCCCCCAATAGAGAACCTATGATTATAGATAAAACTTCTTTATTATGAGGTCCTATCCTACTAGAAGCTCTTACCTTAGTATGAAATGTTTTAATACAATATAAATTATTATATTTATTTAAATTTTTTAGTCTATGATTAAAACTTAAAATATTCGTACCTTTAACTTGAGCTAGTTTATTCGATACTAAAGTATTGTTTTTTTCTCCATATCTGGCTTCTTTTATTTTATTTAATATATATAATTTAAGGCCACCTATAAAAAAGAAACCTTCTGCTATTACAGTCATTGAAGGATCGTTAACTTCATCCATTAAATATAATAATTTGAATGAAGGGAATGCAATTAATATTAATATAACAGCTGGTGTTATAGTTCATATTAATTCGATTAAAGTCAAAATTCTTATGTAATTTCTTACATAACTGGACTATATCTTACCTATTTTTATAGGTTTCCACGTGTAGTCTCTGAGGATCCTACTAAGATATTCAAAATATCTGTTGGTTTCCTGCTGATTATCCATTGTTATATCCATTAAGATTGTCACTGTTATAAAGTACTTAAGGCTTTAGGAGTTTCCAGCATATAGTGGAATTTTATTCATAGTTATTTTAATTTTTTTTAATAAGTTTAGTGCTACGCAGAAAATTTATATCTATCTTTATATATTTCTCCCGAGTTCCTATATTTTATAATAGTACTACCGCTTATATCTAAGAATTTACCTGCTCTTCTGGCAGAAATAAAACTGCCTATCAATTTGAATCCTTCTGATGAACATTTTTCATATATATATATAGGATTACCTCTAACTGAACTCATTTTTGATTTAGTTTCCTCGGTAAGAGTTCTACCAATAGCTTTTTGTCTCATTAGTTCAATAGTAGATTCCTTATGAGTTTTACCAAATAAAGGATTATTTTCCTTTAATTTTTTAATACTCATTAACGTTTTAGTTTCATCTGAAGCAGTACGACCGAATAAAGCTGATTTTTCATAGCTTGCGCACACATAAAATCCTTTTAAAGAAGTACTAATTTTGTTTTTAGTTTCTTCAGTATGTTTATGATTAAGAGAACTACCTGCTATTTTTAATGTATTATACTTAGGTTGTAATAAGTCAAAATAGTACTGTTCTCTAGTAACTAAATCTGGTATTTCACAATATTCCAAAATTGTAATAGAAAAATTAGATAAACCATATTTAATTAATGCTCTTGAAATCACTAAATTGTCTTTATGCTTTAAATAACTAAGGTTAAAATAGTTTTTAAATCTGTTAGCCAAATTTATAGATTGTCCTATATAAATATCATTCGTCAATTTATTAGTAAACATATAAATTCCTGATTTATCTAGGTTCTCTTTATATATGTTCTTTCTTACTTCAAAGGCATTTTCATATACCTTTACAAAAGGTATATTATTTGAAGAGTTATTAGGTAAAGTACTATAAGTACGTATACTATTATAATTATAAATAGATAACTTATTATTTTTACAACACTTTTGAATAGGCACTTCTCTACCGTGATTTAAGTATTTATGTGATATAGGTGCTTTTGTTGCAGCAAAATTTCTTATTATTGAGAATAATACTCATCCCACAGAAAATAAGATTAATACTAAGTAATACATAATATTATCATGTAATTCTATTAATCCTTCCATTTGTGGTGTAGCACTGTCTTGGAAGTAAATACCTCAAGCAACAGGTGCGTCAAAAGATACAAATAAATTTAATAAGTTTTTCATAATGTAATTATAACGAAATTTCTAATTAAAATAGAATTGTTTAATTTTTGTTAGTAATACTAACAACCCTACCTACCCTATCCCTTATAAACTTTAATTAATACGTATTATGCAACGTATAATAAAAGTAATGACATCATTAAAGCGAATACAATATAAAATGTCATTACTTATCTCTATTTATATTAATAATATATCTATTTTTATAAGGTGTATTTATACCTTTCTTTAATTGAGAAGCTTCTCTTCTTAATATAATCTTTATATCTGATTTTAAGAATTTAGCGGCTTCTCTTATACTACTATATACAGTAGTAGTTTTAGTTTCTAGATCTGTTATTTCAACCTCTAATTCTTTCACTGGTACATGTTTTCTGTTTCTAGCTATATCTTTTAAGATTTCTATAGTTTCAGGAGTATGCTTCTTATTATAAAAAGAATTATTTACACCTCTACGTGTAATACTCATAAGCTCCTTAACTTCAGTACTATGTGTTCTTCCTGTAGCTGAGACTTTCATCTTTTCTATAGACTCCACAGTATGTTTATAGTCTTTTGTACTTCCAGCTGTAGGATTAATATTGTATTCAGGTCTAATATAATCTATTCATTTTTGCTCACATTTTATAATATCTTCAGAATTACTATACTCTAAAATGTGAAGATTAAAGCTTTGCATAGAATATTTATTTAGCGATCTTACGATATATAAATTATTTTTAGTAGCGTGCGCACTAAATATCAAGGTTGAAATCACTTAATCTTAAGTATAAAGGATCACCACTACCTACATAGATTTTATTATTAATTTTGTTTTCCCCCCCCCCTTTGCCCCCTGCATTGACAGCATGGCAAGGCAAGGGAAGCATATACACCTATCTTACTATTATTGTCTTTACGTACTTCTTCTCTTTGATTTAGAGGATCATAGTAAGATTTTTCTATACCTTTGGGTATTCTTAAATTAGTATTAATTTTAGTAGATATTCTTCTACCTAAGATACTATTATATAAAAAGGATATTTTATATATTTTAATTAATACTTTATACTTATAAGAAATCTCTTTCTTATTTAGACTATGTCATATACCTTATAAATTATAAGATATGAGGGCGCTCTAGGTAGAATTATTGTTAATACATTTCTCATCTACTAGTCGTTGAACGGTTTTAATATATTAAACTGTATTATATTAAACTTCGCTGCAAATTTACATAACTTTTATCTACTTCTTGCAATTCACCCTCTTTATACAACGCTATTCGCTTAACGCTGTAGCTTCTGAGAAAGCGAATCCTAATATTGAGTAAGTGAATAATTGGTTTTTTAATGAAGGGTTTCTAGCAACACCTAAGATTAAACATCCGAATACTACTCCGATTCCAACTCCAGCTCCTGCTACACCTACTGTAGCTAATCCTGCTCCTAATATTTTTGATGATTGTAACATAATATTTGTATAATATTAAAAAATAAAAATCTCGTAAATTGTTGTGCTTTTTAGTTAGAAATATAAATTTCACAAAATAATAAAGACATATTTGTCATATTGCTAATATATTAATTATTGATTATTTATTTTCTATAAATGTGTTAACAAAATTTTTAGATTTGTTAAAATAGTGGTATGATTGTCTACTATCTATTTTTAAGGCACCTTTACCTAATTCAAATACGAATCCAACAGTAATAATACCTATAAATAGTAATACTATAATTAAACCATATACACCGTTTTCATATCCACTCATTCCAAATGGGTATATTACTAGTAATTCTAAATCTAACACTAGATATACTAATGCAAATATGAAGAATTTAACTCCGAATTGAGCTCTATTTTGTCCTAAGAAACTATGGAAACCACACTCGAATATACTATACTTTTCTTGATATGGATTATGAGGTGCTAATACAAAATTAAGTACTAAGAATAATATAGCTATAGCACATACAAGAATAAATAAGAAAGTAACACTACTCATTTAACAGTTAAATAAGATTTGTACCAATATGGTCAAGATTGTTAATTATTAATAATAATTATTATTAATATTTCAATATATTTCTATATTGTTCAGACTATGTCTTTAATACTTTAATGCTTAAAGTATTATTGGATGTTTAAACTTATATTAAGATGAAACCTCAATATAAAGGTAATTTAGTCGTTGAACGGTTTTAATATATTAAATTGTACTATATTAAAATTCGCTGCAAGTTCTTTATTTAAATTTTACTAATAAATCTTCTTGCAATTTATCCAATTTTCAAGTTATAATACACAATCTGTGTATTATATCAAGGGGCAATCCATAAATTATATTTATTAAACTCTATATGAGTTCATATTTTCTTTTAGTTTACATATTCTTTTATGTCCTTCCGATCTTAAATGATTTTTTGATTCTATTATTTTAACTGCTTGAGATCAGTATAAAAAATCTTTATATTTAACACCTGTAATTTTATATTTATTAAAGAAAGGAATAATCTTAGAATTAATGTCTACAAATTTTCTAATAACAAAAATAACAGCTTTTTTCTCTTTATTGTGATAATTAAAGTTTCCACAACCAAAATAATCAACAAAAGATTTCAACAATTGTTCATCTTTACTGTGTTGAGAAACTCTAAAACTTAATGACACAGATTTATCTTCTAATTCTGAAAAAGATCCTTGATACAAACCCCGCCATCCCTTCAGGATGAGGTATTACCATGTTTTCAATTAAAGGTCCAGATACTGGTATAATATAAGGAAAGTTATTTTTAATTACTGAAGATAAACCTAAGTTCATTGAAGCACATATACTAATAATTTCTTGTAAACCTTCAGCCCCTCGGCCTCGCCTCCGGCTGAGTCCTGTTTTTACTTCTTAGTTTTACGAAGTTAAAACTAAGAAGGGCAGAGGGAGTTAAATGCTCTTTATTATTTAATTTATTAATAGTTAATTTAAATAATTCAAAACCAGCTCTTTTTGTAGGCGGAGCCTAGTAATTAAAGTATATTGATCGAAATATGATACTATTATACCTACTTCTTTTAAAGATCTTACTTTATAAACACATTCTTGGTTAGAAATATTAATTGAACCTACATGATTAAAGTATGCTTTAATCATCTCTAACAAAGATAAATCTTTTATATCAAGTTTAATTTGAAATGTAGGTCTTACTCTTCATTTATCTTTATTTTTTTCTATCATAAAAGAACCTTCTGCATCTGTAAAGCCTGTGATAAATCAAGGATTTATAAGTTTATTCTTGTTATTATTAATATTTGTTGCATAATTACTAATAAATATTATTGAATAAGTTTTTAGAAAATAAAAACGTCTAATAGATTTATCGTATATTAAATATATTTGGTTAAAGAATGAGAATAGCTTTTGTTTACCCATGCTTAGTCATTCTTTATTTATAAATATAAATGATAATATTACTAATGTTATTGTAGATATAACAAAAGCTATAGGACTTGAAATAGCTATGTTATTATATTTGAAGTTTATACTTCTAACAACACTTCTATTACTGTCCAATACATTACCTTTTAATGTTAAGTTTTCTAATAAAGTATTTACTTTATAATCAGGTTTTGTAAAGAAAATTTCTTTAATTATTCCTAAATAATAAACACCACCTACTACACTTGTTAGTATAGCTACTATTGATAAGAATATTAATCCTTTATCTAAAGCTGCGCTTAATACCATCTGTTTACCGAAGAATCCTACTAAAGGAGGTACACCTACAAATGAGAAGATTGTAATAGCTAAACTTATAGCTAATACTGGGTTTATATAGAAATAACCTTTTAATTGACTTACTAATTGTATAGGAGAGTTAGTTTTATCCATTAATTCCTCATGTTCTTTATTATCACTAGTATAGCAATATAAAGAGAAACCTATAGCAACTAATATAATAAATGCATTTAAGTTACTTATTATATATTGTGTTAAATAGAATAAGAATGCTTGTGTTGATTCAACACTAGAAATTCCTAAAGCTAATAACATAAATCCTACGTGAGAGATTGTACTATAAGCTAATAATCTTTTAATTCTAAATTGAGTTAAACCTACAACTGTACCTACAATTAATGAGAATAATGAACTCATTAATAAGATAAATGTTCAGCTCATTTCTGAAAAACTATTATTAGTATAGTAAACTAATTGTAATAATAAGATGAATATAGATATTTTAGCAATTAAAGCTACAAAAGTTGTAACGATTGTAGGTATTGCATCATAAACGTCAGGAGATCAGAAGTGGAATGGTGCTGCACTTATTTTAAACAAGAATCCAATAGTAAATATTACTAATGATAAATTTATATAATAAGGTTTGTATCATAAGTCTGTAGAACTTACGTCACTTATACTTGTTATAATATATAAACCATCTAAACTTGTACTACCTGAGTTAGCATATATTAATGCTGTACCTAATAAGATAAAACAAGAACTTAATCCACCTAATAAGAAGTACATCAAACCTCCAGTAGTAGATAATTCAGAGTTTCTATATATAGTACTTAATATATATAAACCATAACTTTGTAATTCTATAGCTAAGAAGATAGAAACTAAGTCATTAGTTGACATTAAGAATATTGCACCTGTTATAATAAATAATAAAATTAAAGGATATTCTATTATTTTAAGATGTTCACCCATTTTATTTATTATTTTTGTATTATAATAAACAAAGTTATTAAAAATTAAATCTTTTAAAGATGAATATTCTGATACTCACACTTTTCTAGGATAAAAGCTAGTTAATGTTAATATTAATATACTAACTAAAAATAAGAAAATATGGAATATTTGTGTAAGATTTGTAACTAATAATAAACCTCCATGTAGAGCTATACCTTTAGTAACTACACTTAAAGAGGCGATATCATTTAAAATACAATATGCTAATATAATCATAGCTATTCTATTATATAAAATAGATATGTCACGTCTCAAATTAACGGCATTTGAAAGTAAAAGAGAAATAATTGATAAAACTATCATGACTTAAATTAATTAAAAAAATCTTCACCCTCAAGGGTTTAGCTAAACTAGCTAGCCTGGAAAAAGAATCGAACTTTTATTACCAACATATGAGGTCGGTGTTTTAACCGTTAAACTATCTAGGCTTAAGGGTGGATACTTGGATTTGAACCAAGAACTTACTGTGCCACATACAGTTGCTCTACCGATTGAACTATAACCACCTTTTAAGGGGAATGAGTGATATGAACACTCATTAGTAAAGACTAAAAATTTATGTCCTACCTATTAGATTTTATGTTAATATTTTGTCCTGATCAATTTTATAATTAAAAATGTATCTCTAAATAATGTATTATTCTTCATACAATATTCTAGACTTGGATGAAAAGTATTTAAATATCTTGCGGCACTACGAACAGAAGGGAATATTTTTATCATATTATCTTTTTTGTTTATTATTATTGTAATATTTCCTGATAATTCCTTAGCAAGCTTCATCTTAGTTAGAGTTTCAGGCTTACGTTTAAAATTTTTTATTTTTTCTATAGTTCTAGCCGAATGCTTATGTCCTAAAAGAGATCCTACTGTTTTTAATATGTTATATTCAGGATTAAGTGTATCAATATAATATTGTTCTAATTGTATTAAATCCTTATTATCACAATATTCTAATATTTCTAATTTAAAATTACTATAACCATATTTTAATAAAGCTTTATATATATTACTATTATAATTAGATAATCCATTAAGCATGTGACTATTTGAGAAATATTTATAAAATCTATTTCTTAAGTTATAACCACTTCCAATATAAGTCTTATTATTAACTAAATTATATCGTACCCTCCGGGTCAGATAGATACCAGATCTATTATTATTATTCATATAAATCTCCCTTTTATTTTCATAAGGATTACTATAAGATATAACGGAGATTATTTTATTATTATTATTCATGTTTTATATATTTGTTTATGAAAAAAGAGCCAATATTTCTCTACTTATTCTGGAAGAGTGATTCGAACACTCACTGCTAAACATCAAAAATTTATGTCCTACCTATTAGACTATTCCAGATTAGGCTACCTATGTAATGTAGATAACCTTATATTAAAATAATTAGCCACTTAGCCTTAATAGTAATATATTAAGGGATGCACTAGAATTTTCATCCAGATCTATCAATTTATATTGATCGTAATTATTTATACTATACTTCCTTATGAATTACAATATTTTATAACTCATAACTATTAATTAATGGTCTTTATACTTTTGCTTTAGATAGATTATTTTGACTATCATCAATATTATCATTATTTTTCTTTATATATATATATATTCTATTGTTTTCTACTAAAATCTATAAGATAATAAACTAAGAATATTCCAGATTCCTTATTGTATAATTCCACATTTTTTTTAACTACTAATTTAAACAATAAATTGCTAAAATATTTATACAAATACCACCTAAACATATAATAAATAATACAGAGATATTTCATATTAAATAATATCTTTGAAATTTAATACGCAATTTAAAAAAAGCATCTAAAGAAGGATACTTTTGTTCCAAATTAAAATATTTTACAATTTCATTACTAAATAATGCTACTAATATGTTAAAAACAGTTACCATAATTACTAAGAATAACAATATATGTAATAAAGAAGCTTCTTCTAAAAGACTCATATTATTAAGATAGTCATATAAACCTTTTAAATTAGGCATAAAATTATTACCTTTTCCACTTCCATTATTAAAACTATCCAATAACTTATTAATCTTATCAGTAACAGAAAGCATATCAGTAACCTCTTTATGTAAATTCTCTTTATTACTACTTAAATCAGAATTTGAAGAATATTTATTTAAAGAATCTAAAACACTCTTACTTTTATCTTCAGCTATTTTTAGTTGTTGTTGTAAACTATATATATTATCATCTGATAATTCGATATTATTCTTAAAAGAATCATTCTTAGAAATAGTACTACAATTATCTTTTAACATTTTAATATTAGTAGCAATTTCATCTAACTTAGCATCTCTTTCAGCCTGAATTTTAGATTCTTCAGAATTCTCTTTAGAATCTAACAATTTACTACCATAATGATGTGATACAATACCACTAGCAAATAATCCTAAATTTTGCATTTGTTTAAAAATATTTTTCATTATTATTATTATTTATATTTATTAATGCTTTTGTTCACTCGCCACTGTCCACGCAGTCCTTCAGCCTTTTCGTTTAAATATCTTTACCTATGTAGAAATAGGAACATGTATTCTACATAAGAATAACTCTCACATTACGTATTTAATAACAGTCATATTTTTAACATGAAAGGTTATTTTACTAACTCGCAAAACAGTTACCTATATTTACTTTACTTACTCCCCGACTAAGCTACAATGAGGTTCACCCAGTTTTCATTACATCTATATAAGGCACTTTTTTGTAGGCGGAGCCTAGTAATTTTAAGCCTATATCTAAATTAATAGATACATTTTTTATTAAAAAGGGCAAATTTTCCCTAGAATACAGATAACAAGACTTGAACTTGTATGAGAATTACCTCGTTCGAACCTAAATCGAATCTGTCTTCCATTCCAGCATATCTGTTTATAGTAAAAATCATACTTTTACTATAATTATTTTTTTGTAGATTCTTTAACTATATCAGTAATAATATCTATATTTTCTGTAAAAAAATAAGATATATATAAAGTACTTATGCTAGTTATTATAAGAACTACAAATCCAAAAATTATGAACGCATTATTAGTTTTACTTGTTAAGCTTAAAGATTTTATTATAAAATTATGAGTTTTTTCACCAAAAATCTTCTTTAAAAATTCTAACTTTCATTGATTATTTACAACTTTATTGGCTAAAAGTAAAATTAATATACAATATATAAATCATAATACACATCAGTGTAAAATGTAATTAGCATTTAATAAAGCCATTACTGTATCTAGATCCGCAGAAGGTTCAATAGAAAAAGCTGCAGGTCCATCGTTTCCTGGTTTAGGAATATCTGAAGTACTTGATTTAGACACGTCTTTAGCATAAACATTATTAATATTTTTATCTATAATACTGTTAAGAGTGTTAGTTGCTGTTACTATACCACCTGTAGCTAAACCTGTTCCAGCAATTATACCTATCTTTATTCCCGATGAGGAAGATTTAACAACTTTAGCTGCACTAGACATACCTGCTCCTATACTACCAGCTATTCCTAGATTAGTAAGTCCTTTAAAAACTGAATCAGGTAAATTTATATTAGGATTATTTATACTAACATTAGTGTTTACGTTAACATCCTTCGTTTCTTCAGCTATTTTTTTTATACCTTCCTCATCCAAAGTATACACTACTTCAATATTAAATTGAAATATAATTACGAAGATAACAGAAATTAACACACAAAATAGAAAAAATTCTATTGTATTAATTTTAGAAACTAATCTTTTTATAGATTTACCTAGGTATCCTTCTAAACAAAAAAATATAAAAACTGATAAGGGTATTATTATAAAAAAATTCAAATATGTCATATTTATTATTTAAATATAACTGGATTTTAGATTATATATTTATACCTGTGGACATGCATTTCACGGTTGTACTTCTCATGATAACTTTAATAATTTTATATAAACTATATGAAATTATCATGATATTTTTGATAATAGTCTTTTATTTTATTTAATATATGACTTATTAAACATAACACCCTTTACTATTCATTTTATATAGGATAAGTATACATCCATTAAACTTTTTTTGATATTACTCTAATAGAACTTATAGGAATCGAACCTACATTTTAATGATTAAAAGTCATACGCATTCACCATTATACTAAAGTTCCTTATGCTCGAAGTAAGACTTGAACTTACAACAAAAATAGCTTCAATATTTCACTCTACCGATTGAGTTATACGAGCTTATTAGATATTAGGTATCTTTCTTTTATTAATTTATTTAATTTTTTATATCTTGTAGATAATCCTACATTTAAAAATTGAGCTGCTTCTTTATTACCTAAAAATACTCTCTCTTCGTTTAATACTGTGTCTAGAACTTTAACTTCAATAGATCTGTTCATTGACATTTTTATTAGGCTTTCAGGTGAATGATTTTTACCATAAGTTTCTTCACCTTTACGTAATACAGCTATCTCCCTCATCTTCAATTTAGCCTCTTCTGTATGTTTATGTCCTAAAGACTTTAACCCTATACATGATTTGGTAATTTCAGTATGTTTATTATCGAGAATAAGCTATTTTTAATATATTATACTCAGGTTCTAATAAATCTATATATTATTGCTCTCTTTCTATTAAGTTATTTATATCACAATATTCTAGAATATCTATACTAAAATTAGAATAGCCATATTTTAGTATTGTAAATAGCACTAGATCCTTCAGCTAGTTTACGCTGAACAGAATTTGTAGAATAATAAATGCTAAATCTACCTCTAATAAATTTAGCTGAACCTATAGAACTTTTATTTGTAATTAAATTATTTCGTACCCTCCGGGGTCAGGTATATACCTGATTTATTCTTATTATCCTTATAAAGAATAAATTTGTCCCTTTCTGCATTAAAATATGTTTTTCGGGTACTATGTTATTATTAATTGTGTTTTTCATTGTCTAAAGTTAAATAATTATGCCCTTGTTCACTCTTTCGAATTTATGAGCCATGGTGTTAAAAACCATTACAAAACTCTATTATAAATTATAGATTATAGTTCTTTGGGTCTTCATCTAATCCTTAATTAGGTATAGCAGAGTTATCTGACCTTAACTAATTTTGAGATTTAATTCGAATTAATTTAATTCACTATAAGATTTAAGTTCAACGTTCTGCTCGACCAATTGAGCTTCACGAGCTTATGGAGATATCAGGAGTCGATCCCGAATTAACGATATGCAAAATCGCAGTTTTACCTATTAAACTATACCCCCTTTTTATATATCTAATGGGTGAATATTCAATAGATATATAAAATAAAAATTATTATGATAATATTAAGTATAAACCAAATTTACAAATAATAACACATAATAATAACATAACATAACAAAAACTTAATAAATAATTACTACTTTTATTTCATAAATTTAAATATTTTTCTAAAAAGAAAATTAAATATTTTCCTATTTTATTATTTGTGGATATATATTTTGTTAAATCTTTAGAAATTATAAATTTACTAATATAAATATTAAGAATAATATATAGAAAAATTAGACTACAAATTAATAAACCATTAATTTCATATAATAAATTCAAAGGATAATTATTTAATAAATTGTCCCCATCTGAATTTGAAGTTATTCTCATACCTAATTTAAGAATACTATTATTTTTATCATTATCCAAAACTTTAGACATAAATGTAGTAGTTAATTGTACGGCTGCTGCAGTAGTAACACCTGCAGCCAATTTAACGGCAGGAGGACCAGCTACATATTTAGCTACTTGAATACCAGCACTAGCCCCTCCAGCTGCAGATATAGCAGCTGCTGTTCTGTTCATATGATTAATAGGTAAACTAAACTGTCCACCATTGGCATTAATATTAACAGTAGCATTTTCTCCTACATTAAAATTGCCATTATCTTTATCTGCAAGATAAAAAATAGACATTTGATCATCACTTACAAATAAATAAATAATAATATAAAAGAATATAAAAAATAAAATATTTAAAAATCAAGTAGGTGTAACCATAAATCTATAAATGTAGGGAGGACCTATATATAAATATAATCTACTTCAGCAAATTAAAAAAGTAGATAAAAAACAAAAAGCAAAAATTGAAATATTAAATAGACATAACATATTTTTTTAATAAAAATTACAGTTTTATACATTAATTCAAAAACCTCCAAGATGAATCGAACATCTATCCTTTATAATATTAGAGCTCTACCTTTAAGCTATAGAAGTTAATAACAAAAATATCCGAAGAAGGACTTGAACCTAGGCTTCTAACGTGCAAAGTTCGCATTCTACCACCAAATTGAAACATATCCCCTTATATTACTGCCCTAGTAATATAATAATTTTTACCTTTATAAAATCCTTTTTTAATTAAACATTCGGAAATGTAAGAATAATGTACATCAACAAACAACGCCGCTCTTCTTATGGAAGGAAAATAAGTTATTTCTTCAGTATTAATGTATTTTACAACTACAGGTAAAGATTTAATATTAGAATATGCATCTTCTTTATTACCCTGCATACCTTTTTTTAGCTAGACGTATTTTCTCTTTGGAAATACAACTATGTTTAAATCCTAAAAGAGATCCAGCTACTTTTAAAGTATTATATTCAGGCTTCAATAGATTTAAATAAAATTGTTCTCTTTCTATTAAGCTATTTATACCACAATATTCTAGAATATCTAATTTAAAATTAACATAATCATATTTTAATATAGCACTGTATATAGCACTCGAACTCTCTTTTAATTTTCTATTAATAGAGTCTCTAGAATAATACATACTAAATCTCCTTTTCAAACATTTTGCAGAACCTATAGAACTTTTTCTTGTAATCATATTAGTTCGTACTCCTACGGGGTCAGATAAATTCCGGATTTATTCTTATTTTCTTTATAAATTATAGTCTTATATTCTTCTACGTTAGTATAAGAAACAATAGGTACTATATTTAATTTCTTTTTCTTTCTTATATTCATAAATTTGTAGTATTTATTTTACAAAAGGGAACATACTTCCCTAGCAAAAAGGAGATGATTTAAACATCTTAATCTACACTGTTAATTTAATGCATATTATATCTATAAAAACCTTTTCTTTAAATAGATCACTATTAGATCTATTAATTTTATCTAAATACATTTATTAATGTCATATCAGGAGTCGATTCCGAATTAACGATATGCAAAATCGCAATTTTACCTATTAAACTATATCCCCTATGAGCAAATATTAAAGAGATATATAAAATAAAAATTATTATGACAATATTATGAATAAAAATAATTTAGCCATAGCTATACAAAACAATAACATAACATAACAAAAACCTAAAAAATAATTACTATTTTTACTTCACAAATTTAAATATTTATTTAACCAAAAAACTAAAAATTTACCTATCTTATTGTTTTGTATTGAAGATGGTATATATTTAACAAAATCTTTACTAATTATATATTTACTAATATAAATATTAAAAATAATATATATAAA
The DNA here is from genome assembly GCF_019434415.1 of Metarhizium acridum. Lineage (NCBI taxonomy): Eukaryota > Fungi > Ascomycota > Sordariomycetes > Hypocreales > Clavicipitaceae > Metarhizium > Metarhizium acridum. The sequence continues at coordinate 14,951 of NW_027094014.1, read as the reverse complement.
AGCCAAAGCACAAATAAGTAAACCATTAACTTCATATAATAAATTTAAAGGATAATCATTAAGTGAACCCTCTTCAACTAAATTAGCGACCAATTTACTACTATTTTTAGTATCTGTACTGCCTAAAATTTTACTCATTCCTACAGTACCTAACTGGACAGCACCAACTGCAATACCTGCTGCAGCCAATTTAACAACAGGAGACTCACCAGTATACTTAGCTGCTTTAATACCAGCACTAACACCAGCTCCCATTGATATAGCTGCCGCCGTTTTATTTAAATGATTAATAGGAATAGTAACTTTTGCATCAGTAATATTAACACTAGCATTTTCTCCTACATTAAAATTAGTAGTATTTTTATCTGCAAAAGGAAAAATAGACATTTGATCATCACTTACAAATAAAGAAATAATAATATAAAAAACCGTAAAAAATAAAATATTTAAAAATCAAGTAGGTGTAACCATAAGTCTATAAATAAACGGAGGGCCTATATTTAAATATAATCTACTTCAGCAAATTAAAAAAGCAGATAAAAAACAAAAAGCAAAAACTGAAAAATTAAATATATTCAACATATTTTGTTAATAAAAAAATACAGTTTAAAACATTGATTCAAAAACCTCTAAGATGAATCGAACATCTATCCTTTATAATATTAGAGCTTTACCTTTAAGCTATAGAAGTTAATAATAAAAATATCCGAAAAAGAACTTGAACCTTCAAGACTAGAAGTCTACAAATTATCGATATTTTTAGTTATATAAAAACCATTACCTTCGTAATATCCTTTTTTATTTAAACATTCAGAAATATAAGAATAGTGTACATTAACAAATAAAGCTGCTCTGGAGGGAAAATAACTTATTTCATTAGAATTAATATTCTTTACAATAACAGCTAATGATTTACGGTTTGAATAAGCATTTTCTTTAAGAGGCACGCCACTAAAAAAGGTTTACCTGTTTTAGATATACGTATCTTTTCTAGAGGACTGTGTTTAAATCCTAAAAGAAAACCAGCTACTTTTAAAGTATTATACTCTAAGTCTAAAGTATCTAGATAGAATTATTCTCTTTTTAAAATAGATGAACTGTCACACAGTTCTAATATATCTAATCTTAAATTTTCATAATCATGTTTTAACAAGGCTTTATATATTAGACTATTATTCTTTTTTAATTCATATCCTAAATAGTATTTATTAAAATAGTCTTTTAATCTTTTAGATAAGTTAATAGAAGATCCTATATATTTTTTATTTGAAATGATATTGGTTCATAAGTAAATACCACCTTTATTATTCAAATCTTTATATATTATTTTTCTATTTAGAAATGGATTGTTATAAGTAAATATTGTTTTCATATATCTAAGGAGTGACTTGAACACTCACGGGTTATTCCCAGATTATCTTAAGTAATCACTGTCTTCCGATTCCAGCACTTAGACTTGTTTGTTGTGTTTGCCAATTTCACCATTCGGACTAAGGTTGAAGTGATTCGAACACTTGGTGTCACTGTTATGAGCAGTGCGCTTTACCAGCTAAGCTACAACCTCTAAATTATGAGCCTATATATTGCAAATAAATCTAAAAAACGCGGCTAAAGGACTTGCACCAATATCTTTCGGGCATGAACCGAATATGTTTCTATTACACTAATCCGCTTAGACTAGGCAGGATTCGAACCTGCGGTGGTAGCATCGAAAGAGCTATGTCGTAACCACTTGACTACTAATCCTTTTAAGCCCAATGCAAATATCGCGCTTAAAAATTAAGCTAATATTATTTTTATTTTTCATAATTATACTGATTATTTTATAGATTACTATAATGTAAAGACTATAAATAAATAAATACAAGTTTTTTTTATTAGCTAAGCTAGGAAAATAATCTCCAAGTATTAACCATTAGTTAATGTTATGAAATTAATTATAACCATTAAAACTAAAGCAATTAAAATAAGCAATGTATTAATAAATACATAAGTATGTTGTAGTTTAACTCTTAATTTAATAAAAGAAGCTAATTTTGGATATTTTTCTTCTAAATTAAGTTTATCTATTAATATATTACCATATACAGCAAATAATATAGTAACAAGACAAGTTAATATAAATATACAACTACTAATATTAATAACTAAGCAAATTTCAGTAATTGATAAATTAGATAAATAATCATTAAACTGATTAATTAATTTTATAATATAATTATCATCAGAGAATTTATTAATAGAACCCGAGCCTTCGGCTACAAAATTACTATACTTTTTATCTAGATTATTACTAATTTCTTTAGCTTTATCAAAAACTTTACCAAATTCTTCATCATAAGATTCAAAGAATTTCTTAGGATTTTCGTTACAACTTTCAGTATTTTCATTGTATATTTTTCAATATTTATTATGTACATCTGATAAATCTTGAATAGAACTTTTAACCTCCTGAAGATACTTCTTTATCTCTAATATTTCATTCTTATCCTTATTAGACTTCTCCATATTATGGTATAATAAATCAAGTTTATCATTCATATTATTAATAGTCTGATTAAATTCAGCATTTTTCTGTATACTAGCCATTCTTCCATAGAAAGCTTGATAACCAAGAACTGTCCCACCACCAGCAATATATTTTCACATAGAATTAAAATTAAGTTTCATATTTTTTTGTAAATAAAATACGCTTGTTCACTCGAGCATTCAACTCGCAGTCCTTTCCGTTTTTTTGTGATAATAAGAGTCCTTATACAAAATTTTGCACGAAATATTTACCATGCCTGTTTATCAACTTGGCGACATTAACCTGAGCCCATTACAGATCCTTTTCCTCAGTTCACGGGATATTAAACGTGACAATTCCCTTTCGAGGGAATATAGGAGATAAGACAAAATAAATTTCCAGCATAAAAAAAATATCCTACTAAAAGATAATATAGGTTTTCACATTGAGTGGTATTCACCTAAATTTAAATATAGCTAGAGTCACAAAAATTGTAAATATCTCTTCTCATTAGTGATCCTACTCCTAAATATTGTATTTTACAAATTTAAGATAAACTAATTTACCATTAAATAAAAATTTAGTATTTTTTTCTACTCTATTTCGAGTAGTTTGAGGAAGTATACCTATAAATTTAGTACTTTCAACTATAGAAGAGAATGTATTCATAATATCTTCACTACTAGCATCCAGTAATTGAACCATTTTGGAAGTAGGTGAGCCTTTAAATCTATTTAAAGATTTTATAAAAATTCTACCATCCTTAATTTCGTAATTTGAAGGTTCATTTAATAGTTTAGTAATATCTACTTGAAGAAGCTCTTTATTAACTTTTGGTATTTTTGAAGTAGATAAACGATTGTTGTTCATTTGACTTAAAATACGTTTCATTAAAACTTTACCTTCTTGAAGGTAATTAAGTCCTCTTTTATAAATATAGCCTTTCAGTCCTTATAATCTAAATACTTCTTACTATGTAAGAGAATCAAAGAAAGGTATTAAAACTAATTCTATATAACTCCTACGTTGAACAATTAAATTGAAAATTCCTCTAGAATCAGGATTAATTTTAACTCAATTTTCATCCATCAATCACACTATTCAGCTGTTCTAAAGGAGCTAAGTTATAAAAAAATTTTTTAATAACTAAGATTAAAGTTTCATTACCCTTTTGACTAATATTAAAAATTATACTTTCATTTGAGCTACTAAAATAGAATGAACCTTCACCTTCGACAAACCCTAGCAATCAATAATTGCTAATATTATAGTGATTTAATGGCATAGTAAAATCTGTTCTTTGTTTGTTCATACTATCTTTAAGATATTTTATCTTAGGTTTTAACTCTTTACGTGCTTCCTTGCTACTATTTTCCATAAAGAAAGCTTTTTCAAAAGCTATAAAATTAAGATGTTTAGTTGTATTTAAATTAAATTTGTTAAAAATTGCCAAAATAATTTCAATTTCACGTTGCGCACTAACCTCGTAAGCTACTTCTGATTTTTTGGTATTAATTCTTACATTATGCAAAGTGTTTTTAATGAATACTAAACAGGCTAAATCATCTAGATGTAAAGTAATCTTAAAAATAAATTTGAAATTATGATCTTTTGTTTGACGTCCATCACTTTGTATAATAAAACATTCCTCTGCATCAGTAAAACCTTTAAATCATTCAATATAATTTTGAGATAAAATTAATTGTTTTTCTAATAATATAGGAAATCCTTTAATAATTACAAGTTCAGGATCTATAGAATTCTCTATTAATCCTGTTAACTTAGAGGATTTAGATTCCATATTATTATATAGATTAATACTTGAAAATTTTCTTTTTTGATTAACAGTATTAAAATTTGTAATTGTACTAAAGAGTAATACTCCATGTAGATCTTTACCTTTAGTAACTACAATTAAAGAGGCTAAATCAGTTAAAATAGAATAAAATAGTATCGCTATTATATTAAATATAATTGATAAATCGCGTCTTAAATTAACGGAGTTAGAAATAACTAAATAAAAATATATGTTTTTTAACAATATTTTTTTTTGAAAAGAAAGTTCATTGAATAAAGATTTATCTTGTCTACTAATAATTCTAAACTAATTACAGTATAATTTTTACAAACTTTACATTTCAAGATAAATATATCTTACTCTTAGACTTTTATATAGTATTATTTGCTTAAAGCCCAATGGGAGTATCGCACTCCCGTCTATTGATTACAAAACAATTGCATTACTTTTATGCTAATCAGGCATGTATTGATATATGTATAAATAGTAAATTATTAAATTAGTACTTTAATCTTTAAAATCTCTAGATTCTTACGGATAAAGCCTATAAATTCGTAGTATTATGCTACGTATATTTAAGAAATATCTTAAGATAAGCTTCGTGCCTATATGCTTTCAGCACTTATCCTTAACTAACTTAGCTTTCCTGCCGTGCTTATACTATACATTATCTTAGTGAAAGATACATCCCTATGTATTATCGAAATAATACAGATATATATATATAAAAGCATATATATTTAATATTTGGGCACATAAACAACAGGTAAACCATAGGTTAGTAACCATAGTCTAACAATGTTAAACTCTTCTTGTTCCTTGCGTACAAAAGTTAGTTCTTATTTTATTCTAATTCCCCCTAGAAGATAGAAACCATACTGTCTCACGACGTATTTACTGTGTGTTATCATATATTTGTATAATATATTTCCATTTTTTTCAAAATGGTTCAGACTATGTCATCATATAATTATATTATAGTACAAAAATATTTAGATTAAATTATAGAATACTTCTATTTAGTATATTGATCTAATATATCTTTATAATAAACAGCTGAATTTTTAAATGAATATAATTTATCATTAAAATCAAAATTATGAAAATTATTATTTTCTAAGTCTATTTTATAGAACATAGAAGGATGCATATGATTTTTAATAAGGCTATTTACTTTTAATAGTTCACTTTTACTAATTGTAATAATATATTGATTATTTCTATCATGAACTACTTTAGTTTTTATATTAAACTTATTAATTATAGCTAATGCTAATAATTCTACATCTTTTTTAACAAAACTATTTGTATAAATACGGATAATTTTATCAGGTTGTTTTAAATTACCATCACCCATTATAAGATGAGCTAAACCTACTGGTGTTATTAACTCTTCTATATTAGAAGGAATTAACTTTTTACCTTTCACATAAAATAATTCATAGTAATAGATTAATTGGGGTAAAGTTAAAGTTTTAAATTTTAAAACCTGATTATAAGAATTTGTCTTTTTATTATATACTTTAATCAAAGTTGGTTTTGTATTTATATAAAGTTTATATAAATTATATAAAAATTCTAAATACTCTCTATGCTTTTCACTAAAATTTATTGAAAGACGAACTCCACTAGTAGAAGAAGTTATTTCTAAAGAACCATCACTTAGTAATAAACCTATTATTACATCACCTAAATATATAGGTAATTCATTTGTAATTCTTAGAATTTTATCTTTTTCAGATATTGATTGATTTTTCATAACTGAATTTAAATATCTTATTATTGTTGTTCTATTCGTATATTCTTTAATAATATTTATTTTATTTTATTTTTATGTACTATAATTTTCATTATATGTTGGGCTTTTTAAAAGGATTATTGTTTGTATACTAAAGCTAATATACCACTCACCTTATAGTCGTTGAACGTTTTTATACTCTTTATATAAACTTCGCTTCAAGTTTACTAATTACTTAGTAATTCTTGAAATTTACCCAATTTTCTTAAACATTAGTTAATAACTAATAATTTCTGGGCTAAATACTTTACCCAGCTCATGTAACTTTTTAATCGACGAACAGTCGCACCCTACATAGTTCCTGCGTCCATGAGGATAAGTTAAGCCGACATCGCATTCTTATTTATTGTTATTACTTTATATTATATAAAGAGAAAGAAAACTTTCTTCCTTAAGTTGCCTTAAGGTTTAGATCATATCTTCATCCAGTATTAAGGTGTTGTTAATATATTCTGGACGTTGGCGTGTGATCGTTGAAGGGTATAATAAAAATTATACTTCCCTGCTAGTTCTCCTATCATATTAGGATATTCTAGCATATAGCCAACTTCTAATTTTATATTACTATAAAAAACCCCCGATGTCACAATTATTTTTAGAATAATTGATATAAACTGTATCTATTCATGCAATTTATATAAAAATGATTTATGTACATGATTGATTATTAAAGGTTTTAACTCATTAAAAGAATTTTTACTTATATATATTCTATAATAAATTCTATCTGTTTTACTTTTCTTATAATGTATAGAACATTTTAAATTATATTTATTAGTTAAGGCTTTAATTAATAAATCTACCTCAGTAAGAGTATAATTATCTGTACATAATGTAATACCTCCATATTTAACAAATTGACCATCATCACATATTCAATAAGCTATTGTAATAGGATTTAAGTATTCTTCAATATTTAAAGGTATTATTTTTGTATTATTTTCAGATAAGAAACTATTAGCTAAGCAATTAAGTAATTCAAAGCTATGTAACTTGAAATAAATAGAAGTATTATTACTATTATATCTAGAATCTTTTCTAGAATAGTATTTAATATCCTCTAAATTTAAATTTATATTATGTAGAATATTATATATATCAGTAATATATTCTTTATGTTTAATAGTTTGTTCAAAAGTCATGTATACTTTATGATCTTTATTTCTACCAATATGAGCATCTCCCAATATACAACCAATCAATAAATCTATTATATTATTATTTAGTTTTTTCATGTTTATTTGTTTATATATTATTTAAAAGTGTATTGTTTAATACAAGGTGCCAAACCGCGCACTCATTTTGTACACTCTTGCGCAAATTAGCCTGTTCTATATGTTATCATATTTTTATTATATTTCCATTTCTTTCAAAATGGTTCAGACTATGTCTTCATTTTTATTTTAAGCACATTGCTTTTACATATTTTAGTAGTATCCTTTAATATTTATTTTCCTCCTATTCAACCTTTAACCGCAAACGCTCCAATACGACGTTTAGATTTAGTTAATGAATAAGATACATTAGAATTAGAGTTTCCTCTAAATAACACTGAACTTAAACGTTTGAATGATGAATCTACATTCTTTAATCCACCTTTTCATTTTAATGAATAGATTGATCTATCAGCTCTATAACGTTTAGTTAATCTACCTTTAACTTCTAATCTTATACCACTCATATTTTTATAACCTATAGAGTTATAAATAGTATTATGAATTTCTTTTTTAGAAGTTTCATCTATAGTACTTAATAATCCTGAGCCGGAGGCTACTAAATTATTATTAGTGTTTAAATTAGATATGATTTTTAAGTCTTTATATTTATCTAAGAATAAATCAACATTGTTTTGACCTTTAACTAAAGTTCTTTCTTTTATTGTATTTATTTTAGGTAAATAAGCTCTATTTAAAATACTAAACATACTTTTAATATGATTCATTCTTGTTTTCTTTAGTTTTAAAGCTAAAGCTTGAGTAAATAAATCTGTATTATATGCTATAGATTTTAAATTGATTATGTTATATTCTATTTTCTTACCTATTATTTTATTAAGTATATTACTTAATTTAGGTAATAATATTTGGTTATTAAATTTGTATTGATTAAGAGAATACATTAAATCATATTTTCTTAATAATCTTAGATATGTTTTTCAATATCTATTTATAATTACGCTTCATATTTTTTTTAGATAAAGGTTTTTTAAAGTTATAAATTGATTTAGATATTCTAATTTATATTTTAAAAATCTCTTTTTAGAGATATTATCTGATATGAAAACATATTCGTTTTTATTAGCTTGTGTATTACTTAATATACTATAAATTTTATTTATGTTACTTTTATATAATAAGAAGTAACGTTTTATTAAGTTTTTACTTATTTTTTTATTTATTTTTAAATATTTCTTTTTTAATAATTTTTTCTCTCTATTAACAGTAAATAATGTAATAATTGCTTTATTATTGGTATGTTTAATTTCAGCATTACTTACATATATTCTTCTTAAGAAATTACGTCTTCTTTTTAATAATATGAATTTCTTAGATCCTATATATTTATGGTCTTTGAAATATAAATTAAAATAACTTTGAATGATTTTATTAATATTTACATCATTCATTGGTATATTTTTTAAATTATTTTTATTATAAGAATAAACAACGTTTTTTCATTCTTTAGAGAAAGAAGGTAAATACTTAATTTTTCCTATATCTCCTACTTTATTTTTTAAAGCAACAGTTTTAGAATTATTATTTAAATTGTTAGTAAATATTTTCATGAATTATTCATTCTTAAATTTCTTTTATTTCTTTTTAAAATATGTATAATAAAAATGTTGGGTAGTATTAAAAGGATTATTGTTAATTGCATAACACTCACCTTATAGTCGTTGAACGTTTTTATCTTAAATTTATGCCAAGATAAACTTCGCTTCAAGTTTACTATTATAAGTAATTCTTGAAATTTACCCAATTTATATTAATAATTTTATATGTAACAAGAGTTATAGCTTTCGCCAACTGTACAATATAAAATATTAAAGGACAAACATCCCTAGCGTAGCTTTTCCAATAATCCAAGATCTTTCCTTGTTGCATCTTGTGATCCTATGCCCTGCTTACGCAACTGTAAGATTTGTAGATAATCAAACAGTAAGGCAGGATTAAGCCGTTGAGCTTTTTAGATATTGTAAACATAACTATCTAAAAGATAGCTAAAAGATATTAGAAGAGTTTCCATAATATCTTTATTATCTCTAATTTCTATATAGTGAAAATCCTACCTAATCTTAACTATATTTACAATAAATGCAAATATAATTAATTGTATATGATTAAGAATAGTTAAACTATTCAAAATAGCAAACAAAATATTTATAAATTTTTAGACACTCCTGTTTACTCTTTACAGGGTCTGTGCCCCACATAAACTGTCCCCTAGCGATAGTTCCTTACCAAAGGGTACTTACTATAATAAATATAGTAAGTTGAATTAGGCTGATCTACTAGTATAAGCATACAGACTATAATTTAACAAATTGGCTCAGTAAAGCCACATAAATTACAATCTACTTATACTCCTAAACCAATTCATTCATATGAAAGAAAAATAAAGGTTTCTCATTGTCATAAATCAATTACCTTATAATCTGAAAATTGTCTATCATAATCTATAATTAGTGACAGTAAAGCTGCATAGGGTCTTCTCGTCTAACTAGAGGTAAGCAGTATCTGCACTGCTATTCCAATTTCACTGAGTCAATCATAGAGACAGCTGTTGTATCGTTACACCATTCATGCAAGACCGCATTTAACGGCCAAGGCATTTCGCTACCTTAGGCAACCGGTATGAAATTTCTTTCTTTAAATTCCGGGTGGACCATATCATCAATTTACAACTAAGTTTACTAGTATTATTATATTCTGATCTTCCACAGAAGGATGTATAATAATTTCTGTCTAAACAAAGTAATGCTTGACAGGTAAACTGTTCGGCGTATGGCCTCTGAAGATTTTAAATAATTAAGCTAAGTAAAATTTAGCCCCAAATTCTAAGTATTCTGGTTAACTATTGTCTATGGTTTCTTGAAGTGTTCTTTTTCTGGATTTACCTTTTGTATCCGGATTATATGAGTAAACTAATTTTATTAAATCAATTATTTCTTCTTTACTAAAAGTCTTATTTCTATTATCATTTAATTTGTTTATAATAAGAGAAAACTTATCAAATACTTCTCCTTTAAACTTACTAGAATAAGTTATTACATACTTTTTAAAAAAGGGTAATACTAAAGTATGTAAGTTTTGAGTTCCTTTTAGTGAATATACTCATACGTCTTCAGATCCTGACTTTTTATATACAGAACCTTTATCTTCAAAAATAGCTTGTAATGAATAAAGTATATCTATACCATTTTCATGTTGAACTACATTAAATTCCGGTTGTAAAGCTAAACCATGTGTAACTCTAGCATTTTTAACTAGAGATACTACTAAAGAACCTTCTCCTTCTACAAATCCACCTAATCAAAATTTGTAGTTCTCATCCTGAACTAATTTATTTAATCTTTCCTGCTGATTGGGACTACTATGGAGTTTTCTACAACTAACTTTAGTCAAGAAGTTTCTTTTAACTCCATATTTGTAACCGTTCCAGCAATTAGCCGAATTTAAATAGGACCCTTTTACGAACCCTCACGTTAAGGCCGCCTTTAACCGGGGTTTCCGTCGACATCAAATAGTAGTATATTCAATTATCTCTGTTAACCAGCCGGCACCGGGCAGATATCACACTCTATACTTAGATTTTTAATCTTTCAGCAGAGTGCTGTGTTTTAATTAAACAGTCGTACAACATTATTTCATGCTTCTTCCTCTTTACTTGATATTAATCAAGAATAATGAGCCCTCCTTATTCCGAAGTTACGGTAGTCAATTTGCCGAGTTCCTTTATGATTGTTAGCTCATTTACGCCTTCGTATTCTCTACTAGCTTACTTGTTTCAGATTCTAGGTACGGTTATTCTTCATTTATAGAAGCTAAGCTAACTATAAATATATTTACTATTTTTCCAGTACATTTTACACTAAAATGTCGTCCTTAGTAAAAAAGATTTTCTCATCGTTTAAATCTTTAGATAATATAAACTTAGAGGCCGTTACTTAAATATATCCATAAGCTTAAGGCGGAAAATTTTCTTTTAGTTACTCATGTCACCATTCTCACTTGAGTTAAATCGTTATCATTCTATTTAAAAAATAAAACTCATAATTTAGCTCAACGTTCTGCTACCCCATTGAATTATAATAATATTATTATTATAATATATAATGGACAAGGTTTCGGTATATTGTTTAGATCCGTTATATTTTCGATGCTTTTATAACTTAACAAGCGCTCTGTTACGAGGTCATAAAATTATGGCTGCTTCTAAGCCTATCTCCTTGTCGACTTTAATAAAAACCTTCTTAATTTCACTCAACTAATAATTTAGGAACCTTAACTCTTGTTCTGGGCTGTTTCCCTTTCGACATACACGGAAGTGTCTAAGACACTTTCCCCTGAATAGAAAAATTCTATCCATTTCGACGTAAATATAATGTAAAAACTTTATATTTACCTTATGTAAACTATTTTTTACATAAAATTAGAATTATTTAATCTCCATCATCTGAAGAATCTATACCAGAACTATTATCTTTAGATAAATTATCTTTATCCTCTAAACGTTTCACTTTGTACAATTTAGATAAGATACTTTCCCTCTCTAACGCTTTTTTAATAGCTTGTCTAGTTATACCTAAAAAATTTCCTGCTTCAGTTTGAGTTGAAAATTGTGTTTCTTCACCAGTTTCGTTATTTATAAGTGCAACTGGCACTCCCTCACGTTCAGTAGTTTTTTTTCTAATATTTTCTAGAGCTTCCGGCGTTAAAGGATGTTCTTTATGGTATTTAGAAAGACTTTCAGATAACTTTTGTAAAGTTTCTTATGAAAATTCTTTTCCTGTACCAGCTTTCGATAAATTATCTTTATGTTCTTGAGTAAATTTTCTTTCCTTTAAATTTTCTATAGTTTCAGCACTATGTTTAAATCCTTCCATAGAATAAGCTTTTTTTAAAATATTATAACTAGGATTAAGATTATCTAGATAGAATTGTTCTCTTTCTATTATTTTATCTTTATCACAATATTCTAATATTTCTAATTTAAACTTATCATGTTCGTATTTTAATAATGCTCTATTTATATGTCTAGGATTTCTTTCTAACTCAGAAGGTTGATAATAGCTACGTATTCTTTTGGATAAATCTATACCACTTCCTACATATTTATCTCCAGTTTCTTGATTTGTTCAACAGTATATTCCCGATAAATTTTTATTTTCACTTAGAATGTCTTTTTTAAGTAATTCTGCGTTAGGGTAAAATTTTTTGGGTTCAATACCTAAATTTTTTAATATTTTATTCATTGAATTATTAATATTTTCTACCTAATAATAGGAATTATAAGTTTTAACTTAAATATTCTAATGCCATTGCATTCTTTCGAAGGAGGCCTGACTATACCTTAAGCTTGCGCCAACTACCGTCTAGTCGATGAACTGCATACTTTAAAATTAAAGTACTTGGCTGCGGATCACCCATTCTATTTATCAATCTAGATATTACCATACCACGAGTCATTACCTGTGCCACAAAAACATCACTGTTCTTGCTTGGTTTAGATTGCTTTAGGGCTTTCCCGCAATTTGATAGTTTATTGCAAAAGGTTCACTTTTACAAAGGCTGTTATGTTTGTGTATGTATGTATACAACCTTATCATTCTATGTCTGATCATTCAAAATACATCTTTGCCATTCCGAGTCTACATACTCACTGATAAAACCTTCATGGTTCCCCAATTTGTACAATATAAAACGTATAAAACGCCTTGTCTGAGATTAAATTCTGTACCTGCTAAGATGTTTATTTAAATTGCCTACTATTATAGGTTTCGCAGAAACGAATCTACTTCTTCTACCCTGAGGGTAAAGCTGAAGTCCTTCTCCCTAAATAACTTTTAGTTATCCATTTAACAAATAATTTTATTACTTTATATATGCTTTTATAGCATATATTTTCTTTATTTCTTTACCACTTTTTAATGCTTTACTTATTGCTGTTCTACTTACATTTAAGTATTCACCAGCTTTAGTTAAAGTATCAAAAGATGAACTTTCATTGGTTTCTATATTAATAACGTTAATTTTAACACCTACAAGTCTGATAGCAGCATCTGATATCTTTGTACGTGTTTCATCTGTAAGTTTTATACCTTTACGTTTGTTAGCTATTTTATTTCTTACTTCTTTAGGTAGTATTCTACCTGTAGCTGCTATAGATAAATTATTTCTAGCTTCTTTAGTAAGTCTACGTTCTTCTTTAAAAAACGTTATAGTTTCTTCTTTATGTTTATAACCTAAACTGGAACCTGCTTTAGTTAATATGTTATAATCAGGTTTTAATAAATCTATATAGTATTGTTCTCTTTTTAATAAGTCTTCCTTATTAGAAACATATTCTAATATAGCTAAACTAAAACTACTAAATCCATATTTAAGAAGAGCGTTATGTATAATCGTATTATGTAAAGTTAAATTCTTTACACTATAATATTTATAAAATCTAGTAGTTAAATTCATAGAACTTCCTACATATATCTTATCATTAAGAGTATTTATCCATAAATAAATACCTTGTTTATTCTTATTATCATTTAATATATTTAATTTCTCTAGATCAGAGTTTAAATACATTTTTATTGGTTTTAAGTTTCTTATCATAGTTTAATATTTAATATTGTTAATAATACGTAATTAATTTTAATAGCTTGCGCAGTAAATTAGTATAGTAATAAAATTATTCTGTATCCTTTCGGATAGAGTCTGACTATATCTTAAGCTTGCGCCAACCAACATTTAGTCGATGAACTGCACACCTAATTAGGTGCTTGGCTGCGGATTACCCATTAAACTTGCGTATATCAATCTAGATGTTACCTTACCACGAGTCATTACCTGTGCCACAAATATGTTACCATACTTGCTTGGTTTAGATTGCTTTAGGGCTTTCCCGCAATTTGATGGTTTATTGCAGAAAGTTCATTTCTACACACTGGCTATTTAAAGAGAGCTTACCTCTTTTCTTACCAGCTATCCAAGTCAGTGTTGTCTTTCACTACACCTACCACAGTTCTTCGGAGATTTTTGCTACAATCACCCGTTCGGACTTTTATAATCCTGACTATGGTAAAATCACCTGGCTTCGGGTCTAACTTTAGACACTTATTCGTTATTTTAACGTTCGGTTTGACTACGCTTGTTAATACAGCTCGCATCTAATGTTAACTTGGTGACCCATTATGCAAAAGGTACGTTCTTTTTATCGAACTGCTTATAAAACTACTATTTTTGTTTTTGTTCCCTCATGGTACTTTTCACTATCGCTTATGTATTATATTTAGCCTTTGAGGAAGGTTCCCCAAGATTTAAACAGTTTTGATACCGTTCTACTTTTTAGGCTTCTCTACTTTCGCTCACGCTATTCATAGAATCTCTTTTGATTTCTTTTCCTGAAGTTACTAAGATATTTCAATTCACTTCGTTTAGTATTAGATTTCTCTTAGAGTTTATATACTTATAAGATCTTTGTCTTATTTATATAACTAATTCTCTTTAATACATAGCTTAAATTCCATAATAGTTCCTTTATATACTTATATATTTATAATTAATAATTATATATCAGTTTTCTTTAAGACTATATTTCTAATAGTTCTAATAATCGAACTATGATTATCT